>NC_056749.1:428011356-428181356 GCF_019279795.1 Protopterus annectens
TATATATATATATATATATATATATATATATACATACATACACACACACACACACACACACACACACACACACACACACACACACACACACACACACACACACACACACACACACTCTAGTTAACATCTGCAGTCACCACTATCCTGATGTCTTACAAATGCTGTTGATTCATGGATAGATACCACTATCTCTTACAGTATCCTGAAGCTGAACCAGACTTACCTGTAAAAATCTTCATATACTAGAAATCTGAGAATCTGATGTTTTAAAACTGACTTTAGAGGATATAGAAATTAAATATTCCAGTTTAGAGATATATAGCAAGTTTGAGTAGGACCCACTGCTATTTTATTAAGATTCAAATGTGAAAAAAAAACTTCAATCTTTCTGCATGCTAATATTATCAGAAACTCAAGTTTCCCATCCTTAAATATGTCAGCTCCACTAAAAATGTCACCTTCTACAGATGATTGGGGAGGGGGTTGGATGACTGACTCAAAATTCTGTCAACAACACAGTTGTGAGGGCTTGTTCCCAGAGGGTGTCTCAGTTGCTAGCTGTCTGCTCTTGGCTTATAGTTAAGTTAAATGTGACAACCAGGGGAAAAGAACTACTGAGGGCACCATAAACTACAGCAAGCTGATTCCCCTAGGGGCTGGGTATGCACTGAATAAATACAATGCCAAGCTTGCAAAGCTGGAGCCAGCTTGTGTTGAGCACTGAACGCCTTGAAGGAGAAAAAGTCCTCACAGTACAGTCAGGCTACCTCCCTGGAGCTCACCTTCTAATTCTAGGTCCTAGACAATGCCCGCACTAATATCTTTCCACTGACTAGTTTTTCTTTCTGCTCTGGGGGGGTGGGGGTGGGGGGTAAATTAAACAATACAAGTCTATCATACAACTCTTCTCATTTAAACTGAGGTAACTTTTTTTTTTACTTGCAATACAATAGTTGACTGAATGAATGAACTAATGTATATTATCTTAAATAAAAATATAGGCACATCATTTTTCTTCCGCGAAAGTTCAACAGTAAAACAATTAAATATATCTGTCATAAAAACAAGATATTACACATTTTTTCTTACTAAATATACAGTTTTCCTCCAAAATACAGATATACCAAGGCAGACAAACAGTTTGAGCTTAATATGGTCAATATTATGAGATAAAGCATTCACCTGTCCAACAAAAGGGAGCCAAATCCAGTCACAGAATAAGATGCATAAAACTTAGAATAAACAGTGAGGAGGTATCTATACTCCTTTTGATTGCTGATCGTGAAAGCTTGGGAAATGTTTGATGTTTTCAGCCATGTCCAAGTAAAGGGATTTCAAACCAAACAGCTCTGAAATAAATTAATCTGGTGGGGTTCAGCGACTAGTGTAGGGCAGCACTTCCTTGAAGACATGTTTGGCATCCTCATGGCTTAACTAACCCATCAGTACACAGCAGCTTGTTTTAATGTTTTCTCCCCTGTAACACCTCTAGAAATGCACTATTTGATACATTGTGTATTTTCATAATGAGGAGGGTTGTCAAAGGAAAAGTGTTGCTTAAGTTTTAATTTAACTTTATTTACAAAAAGTGCCAGACATCTTTCCATTCCAGTGTATGGTCTACTGTGCCATGGAAGATCTGGGATTCCATTTCTACCTTATAGATTTAATCTTTATGCTATATTTAATTAGCTTATATCCTTCAGAAGTAGATTTCAAATTACTATAAATTACAATTTTGTTCTATTAACTACATTTGATTTAAAAATTCACTCTTGAAACATAATTTACATGGATTTCCCTCCAACAACCTACAGTTTTTAAATATAAGTCAGAACTCTCTTGCATAGCTTCTGGCATGTCTGTAGCTTTCTTGCTCTAAATCTCTTGCATGTTTCCTGCTGAGATTAAAGTCTGATTGGCTGATGTCTGACAGAAGCAGGCAGTAAAGTTGCAAACAACTACAGACAGGTTTCTTGACTTAGACGGCTCACTACTTCAGTCAAGTTTCTGATATTCAGCCATTTCTAAGTAAGGCACAACTGATGAAAGCCTGCAAACTGCTGTTGCGATACTCTGGTCCTGTAACCACCAATTCTGAATGCATTTAACTATGGCATTTTCTTTTGGCAATCAGGGCACTTCTCTATAAATTACTTCATAAAGTCATTATGCTCCTGACCTTTCTTTTTGAGAGTTTCTCTGCTTCATACCCTACACCCTTCTCAAACATGGTACCGTACATGTACTTGAACTACACAGTGGATACAACTACATAGATAGATGCCCTATAAATATCTTCAAATGTGTAACCCACACCTCCCACAAATTCTCAGACAGAGTAAAACTTAGCACAACTTTTCCAGCACCAGCATTCCTTCTAAATCATCCTCAAATACTCATGTTAATGTATATATGTATTACTCCTGAATGCTATGCATTAAAATGTAAGGCCTCATTCTAGAGAACACCTGTACCTCCTTTAAAATGCTCCATCTTGAATTACATAAAACTATAACCATCTCCAGGTTTAGATACCATAGCTTTCCAACATGTCCCATTTCCTATCCTTTTTAAAACATAACACTCACCCTACTTTAAACGGAACTGCACCACCCTTCCCAGTACATTCCTGAAAAGGGTTCTAAATAACATTCCACTACCTGCACCGCTTGTAGAATATGTGCCATAAACATGCCCTAAAATCTGAAACAGATACTTCTTCCAAAACGATACCCAACACTCTATCAAACAATACTGAAAGCAGTGTTGCCTGTGTGCATCAAATACATTTTGTTTCATCCAGGGAATATTAAACTGGCCACGACATGGTTAACATCAGTCTATATGACAAAGCCAAAAATTGAGCACTTCAGAGCAGGAAAGCTGCTTTCTTGCCAAAAATTCTAACAGTCTTTGCAAAAAAAGAAGTTATACTAATGAAAGAACTCGCTTTGAGAAATCTTTATAGTAGATGAAATACAGTCCACACACACACACACACACACACACACACACACACACACACACACACACACACACACACACACACACACACACACACACACACACACACACACACACACACACACACACACACACACACACACACACACACACACACACTTTATTTATTATATGTACATGTGGGTCCTTGTGTATAAGGTGATGGAGGGAAAATCCAGTTCCCAAGTCCTGCACAGCTTCACATAAAACACTACATGCAAAGCCATAATACTGTATACATCTTTTCCTAATCTCATAATTCAGTTTTAAAAACTGAAAAATCAAAATTTTGATGTAAAAGTGCCCTAGGATATGCCATTCAGATCAGTTCCTGTTGCTGTCATGGACATTCAAACCTGAATATAAACTGCATTTGGTTGTAATGGAAAAAAGAAAATGAATTATCAACTCTTTTTTTCTTTTTGTAGAGATCTGAAATCCAGCCCAGTCAAATGCAGAAAGTAAATATGGTACCACAAAAGATGACTTGAATGTCTTAACACTTTGGCAAAAAGAAAAGTAAAAATGTCAACTTTCCATAAAGCTATGGCCTGCCTATAAGCAAAAAGCTTCTGAACAGATTCATTTGATCAAGTTTATCGTCCAGTGCTGTATATATTTACAGTTTCTTGGAAAATGCTCTCATTAAAAGCGAGTCTGCACCTGGGAGACCATTGCAGATGTTGAATTTCCAGAGTTTGCTCGTTTTGGAGAGTTGGATTCCTGTAGTTCCTTGAGTCTCCTGAGGTAGTCATCTCTTAAAGCAAGCATCTCCAGATAACGCTGTTCTACTGGGTTATGCTGTTTAAATAAATAAAAAAAATTAACCACATATGCTACAACATGACTTTACAGTTTTATGGAACATGATCTTAAATACTGATCCTGCACTTCTGCCAGGACGTCTTACCAAAATGACAGCTATAATGCTGGTTTTCTAGCAAAATAGTCTCATGTATGTTTCTACTGACATGGGTTTAGGAATGGACCTAAATTACACAAGGCCAACTACGGTGAAGATGAAACAGTTCTGTCTGACAGTTCTCCTCCTAAATTAACATGGAAGAGCAGCTCCAACATATTTGGGAGTGATACGTGGGAATTTCATTAACAAGTTCATTTTCTTTGGAACCAATTTAAGAACAGATGAGATGGCTGGGATTCATGTTCCACAGCAGCAACAAAAGCAATGCTACCTTCTGCTAACCACATCATCCAACCTATCTCCCAAGACTCCCTGAAAACCCTGACAAAAAAACACATACACAACACCAACTGAGCCTTACTTTTCTGAAATACACTTCCCTACCCAGGGTGGGAGGGACACTGGAAAATGCCTTACCAATCTGGGGACCTGTACGGATATTAAGAACAGCTGGATGGCACATAGGGTTGGACACTGACAGTCAGAAAACATATGACAACTAATGGCAGTGTACAGGAAAGGATGTTTTGAATGGATAAAGCATATTAAATTGAACTGAAATAATAAGGACATGATGTTCAATCATTCATGTAAAAGCAAAATACAGCTACGTAAAAATATAATGGTAGCAGTGGACCTTTGTGATAAAAGATCTTTTCAGGAACTGTTCACACTAGAAGTAATTTATGGGGGCCTTGTACAGATCTTTGTGGGTACTACATTACAGATGACAGACTGACCACACAACATAACACACAGATGCATTAAATTATACTGTCCCTATAACTTCAAACATTTCTAGGATGCAGAGCTTAGCAGAAGACTCATTAGACCTATGATTGAGTACAATGCCCCATTCGGAATGTATCTGACCAGACACCTGCAGCAGCTGGAAAGGCCCCAAAAGTTCCTCACCAAAAGGATAAAGGGTCTCAAAAATATGTCTTATGCTGCCCGACTGAAAGAACTCCAGCTCTATTCAGTCTCATACCGCTTGCTCAGAGGTGACCTGTGCCTGACATATAAGGCCATGTCAAACCCTGATTTGATGAATATGCTTCACCTCAAAAAATCTAGATCCCTCAGAACCACAAGGGCGGGAGACTTAAACTTTGACACGGTTATTAATAGAACATGCTGGAGGGACAGATTCATCACCCAGAGACTCCCTATGCTGTGGAACAAAATCCCGGTACATGTGAGGCAGAGCACCTCGCTGGCCTTGTTCAAGAGGAATCTTGACCAATGGATGGGGGATCGCAGATATACCCCAGGGATTACTTCAGTGTCACTGCTTGACAGAGGCACAGCAAAATAATAGGCATAGTTTTATTCAAACTAAAGGGGTGGCGAAAGCCAAATAACTATGGGCTAGGCTTATAAATGCCCTTGGGCAGATAGCCTAGTATGAACCTATGAACCTATGAACCTAAGATCCTGAACTTAAACAGAAAATTTGAGAATGCAAATCCTAAAAAAGTGAAATATATACCTAAGGTTCCTGTACAAAAGACACACAACCTCAATCAACATTTTATTTCAAACTACAGAGAAATACCTTTCAGAATTAGTTACACTGTACTGTAACAGCACAGTATATTACTTAAATTACACATACTACATAATAAACTTTTATAAATCCACAGAATTCCGAAACAATTCTGTAAAAATTTAACAGAGTTACTGACAGCAGAAGGCCTGCTGCTAAAGGTAACAGTTCAACACAGTTTAAAACCACTGTGAATAATAGAACATTTACATTCAATTGTACTTAATGTGAAATTCAAAAATCAAGATAATAAACACTAATTAACATACTAAGCATTAACTTACAAAGTTAAAGTAACTTAAAACCAAATATTAAAACTTAGTAAACATAAATATGTTCATTTACACCTTCACATATTCCATAAAACCATGTACAGTACAACTTAAAGGACAACAATGGGATTCTATTACTAAATGCTCAACTTCTCTGTCCCTGCTATGAATAAACGACAATAAAGCATTTCAAATATTTTAAATCGACTGTTTCTCTCCACTAGAATAGTACCTTACTGTACTGTGGTGGTTTCACTTTCAAAAAACTTTTATCCCACCCTGGAAAAGCTTGCTGCAGTCTCCAATTATTTAATGTTATCAAGGCCAATGAAAACAGGTAGTTTTCTGCCCAATTCCCTCCCTAAACTGACATTACCACAACCGTCCTAAAAACCCACCCATGTTGTGATGTCACAGCTCCCTGGTCTTTCCCCTACCCATACAGAAAGTAAAGGCTAGAACAAGAAAACAGTACATGAGTCAAGTCTCCTGCTGTGAGCTGTCAATCATAGCAGTTAACAGCTCAAATTACCCTTAGCACTTTGACAGCTAGGGAAGTTAGGTGTGAAGGGAGATGTGAGATGAGGCTTCACAAAAGACTGCAATGTAGTATTTCTAAAAAGAAGCAGCAGTAAAAAAACTCTTTGAAAGTCTGTTCTGTGGCATTTGCACCGTTTGTGTTTTAAGTAGTTATTGAACAGCATAAAATGTTACTTAAAACTGACTGAAAGACAGCAGTGCATGCATGCAAAATCAATGAGTGAGCTTTAAGAAGAAAGAGGCCTGCATGGTGTGATTTTTTTTACAGACAAGCACTGCGTTGTGGGATACCTAGAGGCAGACTAAACAATCAGGATCACTTCAAGATACTAGGCCCCATGTGGTCAGACTCAGAAATTATGTAAAGAAATATTTAAAAACCTGTAAATAGTCCCAAAGTGGTGTTAACATGTAGGAAACACCAAACCATGATGAAATAAACATGTTTTTTGAGTCTGTGGGTGTGGTTCTCCTTTAAAAAGAACCATGGAATGGTCAGATGGATTAAATTGGAATGTAATTAACGACATAACCAGCAACAATTTTTAAGCCCACATCATGTCTAAGTCATCAGTTCAAACTTATGTATACTAGACAGCAACACAGTTTTAAAAGACAAAATACAAAAAATAATGTATGGCAAGACATTTCTGCAACATGTCCCAAGTTTATACTCATGCACCAAAGTCACACTGATGTGGGAAAAGTAGAATATCTATGACTCAGGGGGAAAAACACTACCTTCCTTAATCATACGAGACCTTTAAGTGGAACATATTGTTAGCAGGGGTGTGGGGAGTACAGACATGCTTGCTCACCATCATGAAGATAGAAAATTATGCATCATACAGCAGTATTTGTGTGACAATTTGGAACTGTGAGAGTTCACCTATTTTGTATCATTAATCACTATCAGAACTGCCTGTTCTAGCATCTTCTACATTAACGATTTTTTTCATTCAAATGATTAAGGATTTATCTATTAAATTATACTCTGATATATTTTTAATTTTAATGATTGAGATAATGAAGTAGATCTCTTTATTGCAATCTTTACTTCTTGCAGCCCATGTTTCAATAATGGTTTATGGCTTGTTTACAACAGAACTCTGTGACAAACCTAATGATCAACATGGAAATTTTTGGAACCACAGGTTTGCAGGTTTATACTATGCTTATGGCTACAGAGCCATCAAGTGGCTTAGCCATACCACTTGTGTTGTGATGAGTGTAGACCAGTTTTCTTTGGAGAGATCATTCATAATGATACCAGGCACAAATTAGCATCTACCTATCTAACTGATGAAGCTAACTCCGAGGGAAATACCAGTGATACTTAGATTGATGTGTACAGAGTCCATTTCAAACACGGGGAATGTAATAGGCTCTACTAGGTGTGGAGGTGTTGTTAATCTTACAATGGAAGTACAGCTCTTTGGATGACCTGTTTGTTGGACTGTTCTGCAAAGGTTGAGAAGATCAAAAAGCAGAGGGTCTTTCAATGTATGACATACCAAACATAAGTCACCTGTCAAGGATCTGTATGAGATGAGATGGAGTACTGAGAAAGGGATTTTAATACACCATGGTACTGTAAGTGGCTTAATTCAAAGAGTTAGGAATCTATGTTGCCTTTCAAGTGGTAGAAAGTGCTTAAACAAGTACATTTCAAGGAAGACATACTGAAAGGTGGGTCTAATAAAATAATATAGAGGGACAAGGACATCCTCTGACCTTGATTAGATAACCTGAAATTTTAAGCTGTGCAAGTCAGAAGGATTTTCTAACCACTACCAAGAAATGGTGGACAAAAGAGAGATCTTTGTCTTTGTAGGTACCCAGGTCTGTAATAACAAAGCCTGTTTGGGGGGGGGGGGGGTTAGCATTGGGACAAAAAGGAGGGGGTTGAATTTTACTGAAGGGAAATACACTACATTTCTTTCTGTCTCAGTTCCAGGGTCAAGCCTGATCTTCAGTGGTGCCACATGTCACAGCATCATACTATAGTATAAAGTTAACATCATATGAATAAAATGGGCCCTGAATTGAATGTCAGAAATAGCACACAATGTTAACAACTCTTCACTTCAGCTTGTGTTATTGCACTGCCCTAAACAGCTGCACAGCCGGCAGAAATGGTTGAAAAATGCAGTCTGGTAACAGAATATGCAGACCTGGCTAGAGAACAGGTCATATAAAACTGCATAAGCTGGTTAGAAAAATGAACATAAAAACAACGTAATGTAATATTTTCAATCCAGGGGAAAGGTTAATTCAAATAAACTGTTAGCACTAGAACATGCACAAATTTAGGAGACACTATTTACACAGGCAATGACTAAAACTACAATATCAATGCAAAATAATCCAAACATCCAGAAGTAAGACAGAGAACTGGCATGATCTTAGCAAAGAGTATGTGGCCATTGTAAATGGACTGATTACTAAATCCTCAGTGGAAATCAGAGCTGATTAACAGAGTAGCGGTCATTACCTTCTGCAGAAGTAGGTACAGAAGTGCAAACACACTTGCTTTATCAAAATGGCACAATGTAACTTATCACAAATACAAGCTCTTCCCCAAATGAGTGAATATTTCAGTTATCCACGACTGTTAATGCATACCAGACTTGATGTTATCTGTCAAATACATTTCTGCCGCTAGTACAGAGTCTCAGAAATGCGGCAGACAAGACCAACTAACAGAATGTTTCCCATCTTGGCAATTGCAAAGCAACTACATCAGGGCACATTAGACATCTGAATTATACTTCCTTAGTGCTTTGGTTGTACTCCAGTTTGGAAACATATCAGACTACATACCAACTGTGTTATGATATAGGAGCTACTCTGTAAAAAGGAAGGTATGAAAATCCTGAACTGAGAAGGGCACTACCCAAACCTCCAACTCCAAAACAGTGATAATGGTTCTTGTTTAAAAGCATGGCCAACTAGCTTAAATATGGTGACAAGCAAGCTAGGCTACTCACCTTAGAATGAGGCATTTACAACAGGAGGACAGGGCATTTCATTGATGTGAAAAAGTAAAGCATATCAACACAAACTGAATCTCCTGATCAAGCAACTCCACAATCACATATGCCATTCAATGATTTTACAAGCCTTTGCTAGCTCACTGGCTTCATAAAAGGCAGCACAAGAAGCTTAGCAATAACAAATACGTTGTTAATGCAGCAACTGGAAACCCGCTCTGGTATGATAATGGCTGCAGACAGTGTTCTCCAACCACAATTTTGTACTTATTTTCTTGGAGGCTCTCATGACTAGGGACAACCCACCCAGTGCCCACACATGCTGGCAACAAGAACATACGAAGTTGCTGAGCCCAAAAGTTCACCCAAACACAGAGCAAATTAATTCTCATAAATCCATACATATCAAAGAAGACGATGCCTACACTGTTAAATAATACAAGAGGATGTATATTTGTCTAACCTTCAGGGAACTCCAAAAGTCGAGGTTGGAGTAGAGTCTGTGCAAACACAGTACGACAGTGCAATGGTATTGGGGACCCATCAGGTAGGTCCTATTCATATTGCAGTAAATAAAATAAAAATATTATCACATATTGGGGGACATTCCTTGATGGGTCACAGGGTGGGTTGAATCCAAAAAAATAAACCTATCATGCTAAAAAGAGCAGGACAGCCGAAAGGCCAGAGATAAAAATGCCTGTGTGTCCTGGTGCAAAGACGTTATAAAGGATGCTATCTCCTACACTCAAGGTCCAGACAATAATACTTGGTGAAGGTGTGAAATGAGGACCAACTGGCCATTTTTTTTAAGATGATAAGTATTTATTTTGCCTATTCGTGTCTATGTACATTATTAATTTGACAGTGGAAGTTTTCTATTTATCATATTAAGAGTGATTAAGTTTCAAAGTCCTCCTTGCTAGTTTGAGAACATGAATATGTTTATGTTTATTTTTCTGTTTATTTCATTTCATTTTATATTTTATTCTTCATTTGGTATTAACTTTTATCTAATAAGTTTAGTAGCAACATATTCTTCTAAATAGTTTAAATGTCTTGATGTATTGTCATTTTGCATTTTTAATACAAGTTAAATCAGATATTCAGTTTTTGCATCGCTTCTGTGAAGCGCTTCTTTGAGGTTGCCACGGTAAAATGCAGATTATTTCAATTGGTGGATTCATTACCACTAATTACTTATATATGCATCTGTGACTAATTTCCTCTGTTTGTCTGATGAAGGCGAAGTATTGCCTTTGCCAAAAGCGCTAACTTTATTAAATATTTTTGGTTTATTTTATAGTTGTCGGCTCTTATAGTGTCATTTTGCCTTTTTAACTGGTTTTTCGTTTAGTAGTTTTTTTAACTCAAGATTCCCCTTTTCCTTTCTCTCTGCCTATACTCTGATATCAGGCCCTGACAGAGAAGGCAGTCTCTAGCCTGCAGTCCAAATGTCTTCTTGGCCTCTTCCCATTTTACTACCTTTCCCTCTCTAGTTATTTGCTTCATATACCTTGGTTCCTTTGCCAGTTTTCTTGAGTAAATTCCAGCCCCCTTTTGCTTATTCTTTGTACCCTAATTGCAGTCATCCCTATCAGAAATAGTTCCTTTCTTCATTCTCGCGTTGGCTTAGTTCTTAGAATACTTTCTACTGCTTTATGAATATAATATTCTGTATGGCTATTGTTATTCTCCTTAATGATCTGTCTCCAAAATCTCACTCTGTCCTTATTTCCTGCTTTATCATCATCCTTTACCATAATGAATTATAGCTTCCTGCTTGTGTTATGTATATGAGCCTTAACTGAGTAGCTCTAAAATATCCTGTCAAATCAGGTAATCCTATACCACCTTGTTTTATTGGAAGGATCAATCTTATCCCACTAGACCCTTCCCCTCTTACCTCCCAGATAAAATCCTTCCTCTCTTTATTAACTACTATCTACATCTCCCCTGGTTGATAAAAATATACCTAACCTGTACATAAAACTAAAGGGACTAAAAACATTTTCACTGCTTGTATCCTGATATCCTTATCCATAAACAAGAGCTTCCCGTTTCTCAGTTTTGTATTATCGTTTGTTTAGTCTCTTCTCACATATCCTTAACTGCCAAAACAGAATTTTTTTTGACCCATATTCTTAAAAACTTCATTTTATCGTGCCCTATAAATATGGGTACATAGTTTACAGTCTTTGTTTTGTCTGCATTCATTTTATACCTCAAAAAAAACTGAAACTGTGGAATCTTCCACAACATTGAGATGTCTTTTTCTGGTTTGATCAGGTACAAAATAATATTGTCTGCAAATAAAAGGCCAACATTTCTTAATTACCATACCAATCATGACCTTGAATTTCTGAGTCCCTTATTTTCTTTTCCAGTGGCTCTAAATATAATGCAAATAACAAAGGGAAAATAGGACACCCCTGCCTGGTTCCTCTATTCAGACACAACTTATCAGACAGAAACCCTCCCACTTGAATTTTTGCCTCTGACCCCCTCATATACCCTCTTAACTAACCTTATTATTGTATCAGGGAATACAATTGCTTCCATTGCCCTACTCATAAAATCTCAGCTTACTCTTTTGAATGTTTCCTCTGCATCAGGCTCCAGCAACAGCTGTATTTGTTGACATTCTGTTTTCCTGTGGATCATTGTTCTATTAATGTTGTCAAATGTTTGCCTACCCTCCACAAAACCACATATCTATCAATTTTACAACACCCTTGCCATTCTGCTAGCTATTAGAGACAAACACTTTATAATCACGGTTTAAAACTGAAATGGACTTGTATGAAGCTGGGTCTGATGGTTCTTTACTGTCTTTAGGTATTACAGCCACCACAGCTTTCTTTCAGGATGTTGGAGCTTCCATTCCTTTTAAAATACTGTTAAACAAAACCTTCCAAATCTCTATCACTTTCTTCCCTCCTAGCTTCCAAATATCCACAGGAATACCATCTATTCCTGAAGACTTTCCTGCAGATTAATTATAAGTCACCATTTTTAATTCATCTCCTCCTATTTTAACTGTTAATTGCTGAGCCTCACCTACCTTTAACCTTGGCATACTTAAGTCTTCCTTAAATATTTCCATTTGTAATTCTTGATTTCCACATTTCTCTGCCTTATACACATTTCTGGCACAATCAGTTGCAAGCAGTGGTCAGAGAATGCGCTAAGTTCAACAGAGACCAGGCTGAAGACCTGGAAGTTGACTGGAGAGAAAGTACAATAGTTCAAGGAAGTACTCAGGGCTCTAGCTCCCCAATAAGAGGAGAAACTAAGAAGAGATGAAGAATGACAGTACCTCAAAACAGTGTGTGTGAGGACTACTGAAGTGATATGTGGCCGAGCCAGATATGGAAATAAGGTACATAAGGAAAGCTGGTGGTGGAATGCAGAAGTCTAGAAAATCATCAAAAGAAAGGAGGAGTGCAGGAAGAAGTGGGAGAAGGAAAAGACCAACCGGGTTAGGAAGGAATACTGGTTGGTTTACAAAGAAGCTAAGAAAGGAGTTGCAATAGCAAAGAACAGGGCATAGGAAGCACTCTACTAGCTTCTGGAAAGTGACTCAGTAGATGGCATAAAGAAACTATATCAGTTTGCAAAGCAAAGACAGAAAGATAAAGAAGACAATCAGACACCCTTCATAAGGGATGCCAGCAACAACCCACTCCCCAGTCCACAGGACATCAAAGACAGATGGAAGGAGTATTTCCAGCAGCTACTGAATGAAGAAAACCCCACAGAAGCTGTACTGCCCCAGAAACAGCCTACAATGAGAGAAGAAGAGAAGCCCATCCTAGAAAAAGTAAGAATAGCACTAAGGAAACTGAAGTCAGGGAAAGCAGCAGGCTCAGATGAGGTCACAGCAGATATGATAAAGATGTTGTGTGAGATAGGGGAGAAATGGCTCCTGAGGATGCTCATAGCAGTGTGGAGAGAAACGCATATTCCAAATGACTGGAGAAGAAGCATACCCGTGCCAGTATACAAGAACAAACAGGACATCCACAACTGTGAGCAGTACAGAAGCATTAGACTCTTGTCATCTTGCATGAAAGTTCTGGACAGGGTGACTGATAAACAGATACTCAGAGTAGTAAAATGTAAGATAGTTGAGAAAAAGCTAGAGATGAGGAGGAGTCCAACTGGGCATTCCTAGACTTGGAGGAAAGCATATGACAAAGGCCCAAAAAAGCTGATTTGGGCAATACTGCAATGGTTTGAAGTCCCAGAAACACTGGTAGAATTAGTGCAGGCTATGTACAAGGACCCAATGTCTCAAGTAAGACCAGTGTTTGGTCTTATAGAGGGATTCAGAGTGGGAATGGGTGAGCACCAGGGTGCAGCTCTGAGCCCACTGCTGTTCGTACTGGTAATGTATTACATTAGCAAACAGGTTGGAGGGGAAAGATCAGCAAAGCTGGTGTATGCAAACAATGTGGCATTACAGGCAGACTCTGAGCAAGAACTTCAGCAAAAACAGGGGAGTGGAATATAAAACTGAAGGCACATGGGAAGAAAATAAGCACATATAAGACAGTGGTATTGGCAGCAAATTGGGGAAATCAGAAGAAGCTGAGAATTGAGATAGAAAGGAAGATAGTGGAACAGGTAAACAGCTTCAAGTATGTGGGAGGGGTGGTTGAGGGGAATGGAAGTCTGAATGAAAAGGTCAAAGTTAGAATCAAAGGGCCTGCAGCAAACTGACATACAGTCACAGGTGTATTCTATGACAGAAAAATACCAAAAAAGCTGAAAAGTAAGGTGTACAAGACAGTGGTGCGACCAGTACTACTGTATGGTACCAGAAACCTGGGCAGTAAAGGCAGAAAGGATGAGGAAGCTAGAGGTGATGAAAATTAAGTGCTTGAGAAGGGTGGTAGGATGCACACTGTGGGACAGATGAAAAAATGAGGACATAAGAGCAGAAGCCAAAGTAGCCCCAACTGCAGAAAGGTTAAACAGAACAGATTACAGTGGTTCAGATGCATGTGCAGAAAAGAAGAAGACAATTTGGTGAAGAAGATTTGGGACAGACAGGAAGAAGGTAAGAGGAAATGAGGATGTCCACAAAAGAGGTGGATGGATTGTGTGAAAGAAGATCTGAGACAGTCAGGCATGAGTGTAGAAGAAGGCAAGAGTGTGGCATTGAATCAAAAGAGACGGCGACAGTTTACATGACTCTCTGACCCATGTAAAAAATGGGAAAGGGGGGTGATGATACACATTTTCATATTATTTCCTAAATATTTCTAATACTTCTACAGGATCTTGGGTCATTTTTCTTGCTTTGGCTCCCTAATTTTGGCAATAACCCTTTCTACTTTCTGTTGCCTGAGTTGCTGTGCTAAAAGTTTTTGTGCTCTGGAGTTATAATAAAATTTATCTCCTGATACGTCTAAACTACTTCCACCTATATCAAATCCACCTCCTACCCTCCACTTACAACCTGTCTCTACCTCCTTCATCACATCACTGCTCCAAAAATTAAAACCTACCACTTCCTCTGCAGACAAACTGCCTGCAGAATTCCTGCAGGTAGGTGCCAAAGCCTTAAGCTACCCTATTTCCATCCTAATTAACAGATCTATAACGGAAGGAATCTTCCCCTCTATCTGGAAGATATCTCATATCATCCCACTACATAAAGGGGGAAGCTCTAATGAGTTTTCCAATTTTCGACCAATAGCTCTCCTCTCACCACTCGCAAAAATTATGGAAAAATGTATTCATAAACAAATACTAAATCACCTTCTTAACAACAACCTACTCTCTAACTGTCAGCATGGTTTCAGACCCTCACACAGTACCACTACAGCTTTACTCTCCTTCACTGACTCTATTAACACTAATCGTAACAACAACTACTTATCATCCTCAGTCTTCATCGATCTATCTAAAGCGTTTGATATGGTGAATCACAAACTTTTACTACATATTCTCAAATATCTTGCTCTTGACCATCTAGCCTTATCCTGGTTTGAATCTTACCTAGAAAATCGTCAGCAGGCAGTACTTTGGAAAAACTCACTTTCAAATCTTCTACCTATCTCCATAGGCGTACCCCAAGGCTCTATCCTAGGCCCTTTACTATTTTCAATTTTTATTAATGACCTTCAATCTGCTATTCCTCATGCTACCTGTATTCAATACATGACGATTCTACTATAATCTGTACTGCTAACTCTCTAACAGAACTCCAGTCACTTACTCAAAAAGCTTTTAACACTGTAGAACAATGGTTCTCTGACCACTGTCTACTCCTTAACCCCAAGAAAACCAAATTGTTACTTTTTTCACCTACTCGCAAATTGACTCCACCACACTTTACTCTTACATCCTCTGACAGAACACTCATTTCTCCTGACTTAACCACAAAACTATTAGGAATAACTATTGATAATAACCTCAACTTTGATTCTCACATCAACAAAACCATAAAATTAGTAAATAAAAAAATAGGATCCCTTTACAGAATAAAACCTTTCCTAACACCTACAGCAAGATCCATCATTGCTAGGTCTCACCTAATTTCTACTCTTCTCTATGCTTGTCCCATTTACACTAATCTTTCCAAAAACAACATGAAGAAACTAGAAACATCCTATCATAACATAGCTCAATTTGCTGTAGGATCTCCTTTTCGAACTCATCACTGCCAGAACCTAAAAGAATTAGGCTGGCTTAAACTTCCTAACCAACTTGTTCTTCAACAAATCTTAATAGCTTATAAGATTTTATATCAGCCAACCAATACACCAATACTCTCTAGCCTTATTTCTCCATACAAAAACCTGAAACAACTTCGCTCTGCTAACAAACTCCTGATTAATATTAGCAAACCTCACAATCATGCAGGTGACTGTTTATTCTCAAACTCTGTTGGAAAAACATGGAATAAACTACCCTCTGATATCACTTCTTTAACCTCTTTCCAACTTTTTAAAAATCAACTAAAAATTCATCTCAATAAACACTGGCTTTGCTCCTGCACTAATCCAGACTAATGCTCACTCAAAAAAAAAAAAAAAAAAAATTATCGTATCTTATTTTATCTTTTTAAATCATCTGTTTAAATTGCTATGTTTCTCATGTAACATTTTTATGCCTTTTGTGAACTTGTACAACTTATGGAGCTTTTCTCCCCGGGCCTCTACTGAAAATGGACATATATCCAGTTGGACTAGCCCGGTCAGCAAATGTAAAATAAATAAAAATAAAAATAAATAAATAAATAAAAATAGCTGCTTAACAGCAACCTTTCTAAATTCACGCAGATTATAGACATACTCCCTATTTGGCACTCTGCAGTTGCGCCTCTTCTTGTTCTGTGAGATTTCCCTTATCATGCAATACTTTAACCTTTGTCATCCCCTCTAAATTATTACTGTTATTGCTTAACAATATGTCTTTTTTTATTTCTATCCTATTTTTAAACTCCACTTTCATTTTATCCCACTCACTTGCTATAACTTCTGAAGAAATTTCTATCTTACCTAATAGTTCTCAAATAATTTCCACTACCCATTCCTTAAATTACTCTCTTTTTAACAGGTAGATGAGGAAATATCAGTATCTCATTTTTACTTCATTACCGTGCATCTTTATCTTTGTTGTTATTGGCACATGATCATAAATATTTACTGGATGTCTGTCCACGTTTAGAACTAAATGCACATGTTCCTGTGAAATATAACTTCTGTTTAGTCTAGTCCAATTATTGTACCTTGGGGAATAATATACAAATTCTGAGTTCCTACTGCTGAATTCCCATCATCCTTACCAAATATTTCTATAACTTCCTTCAGAAATCTATCTTCTTTTGTTATATTTTCACTTTTAGGTCCCCCCAACATACCCTCACTGTTGCAAATCAGTTTCCAATCTTCACCTATAAGTAATATTCCCTTTTGAAAGCTGATTATTTCTCCCCACATTTCCTTAAGCATTGTAATAACAGTTTTAGGTGGAATATAAATACGTACCAGTGTAATTCCTCTCCCTTGTCAGTAGCCCCTTACTACCACCAGTCTACCATTACTATCTTTTTTCCTCTTCTACAACTATTGGGTCTCCTGTAGCAATTAGTATAAACACTCATTTTCCTTTGTCCCTGATATTTTGCTGAACATCCACTCTGAAATCCTTTCTTTTTCAAATTCACATGCTCACTCTTTTCCAAATGTGTCTCCTCTAGCATTGCTATTTGCAGCTGCTTTTCTTCTTTTTTTTTTTTTTGCTTTTTAAACACTTTTATTGAATTATCACTTGTGACACAAGCAAACTTATATTTATATAAAAGTAATCAAACCGTATTAACAACTTCACATTTATAAACATTATACTTCAAATACACTGCCATATATCATATAACCTAAGCAACATTACATAAATTATTAAATTCCTGCCTTTTTTTTTTAAAGAAACATCTTTAGTAAACCGTCACTTATGACCTACCCAATCATACATTTACATAAATGAAAACAAACCACACTGACATAATCCTAGTTGCAAGCATTTTACATCACATACCATAATGAAACACTCCCACATGCAAACATTATACATCACTTATAATCTAACCAATCATTTTCAGTCAAACATTACATTGCTCATTTAAGTCCTGCCTTTTTTTAAATCTCAATCCTCCGCTGTCTGAATTGTTCCCACAATTCCAATTTTTTCCTATGTGGTTTGCTCCTACCCCTTTCTAAAAGTCTCAATTCCAGTTGTTTTATCTCTGTTACTATAGTCACTACTTCTAGTACAGTTGATTTAGATTTTGATTTCCATTTTCTAGTAATTGCTTTTCTGCCAGCCACCATAACTGGATACAGCAAGGCTTCTAGGCAATTCAGTTTCTGTATCATAGCTCACAAAAATCATCTCCCTAGTCACACCAATCTGCCCACCCAGTACCTCTGACAGTGCATCCCGCAGCAAATCCTTAAAGTCTGTCAACTCACAGAAAATATGTTCCCAATTACCACTTTCTTCCCCATTACACCTCCAACATTTGCTGTCTACCTGAGGAAAAATTCTCTGCAGTCTACTTGGAGGATAAAAATATCTATGTAAACATTTGCAAGCAAAAAATCCTAAATCTTCTAGATTTTGTCGTTTCTTTGTAAATTGCTTATCCGATCTCTCTTCCCAATCCTTTCTAAACTCCTATGATCGATTCTTATAGTTATCATGCAATATTTTATATTATGTATTAATTATTCTTTTTTATGGGCAGCTTCTGTTCTAGATTCAACTAAAAACTCTATTAGTGCTGGGCTTTCATTTAGGGCCCCCCCCCCATTTCTTTCGCTTTGCTTATACTCCAATATCTTTCCTTGACAGGGAAGGCAATGTTTAACCTGCAGTCCAAATACATTCTTAGTGTCTTCCCATTCTATCGCATTTCCCTCTCTAGTTATTTACTCCCAGCATCCTTGGTTCCTTTGCCAGCTTTCTCCAATAAATTCTAGCCTCCTCTTGCCTATTGCCTATACCTCTAACTGCAGTCATCCCTATCGGAAGAATCTCCTTTCTCCATTACCATGGGACTTGGTTCTAAGGATACTTTCTTCAACCTTATAGATATAACATATATATATATATATATATATATATATATATATATATATATATATATATATATATAAAATATTCTGTATGGTTATTCTTAGTCTCCTTATAAGCCTGCAACCAAAATCCCAGTCTTTCCTTGTTTCTTCAGCACCCATTTTATCTTCAGCCCTTTCTAATTTGAATTACAGCATTCTTTCTGCTTGTACTATGTATACGAGCTTAAATGTGCAGCTCTGAAATACCCATTCAAACAGGTAATCTCAAATCTCCTTGTTTATCCAACTTTACTCTGGCCCTCTTCCCTTTCCAGATAAAAATCCTTTAATTACTTATTAATTGCTATACACAACTTTTCCTCTGGTTGATAAAAATACTCCTGGCCTATGTATAAAACTAAAGGGACTGAAAACAATTTCACTGCTTGTGTCTTGATATCCATAAAACAGAGGCTCCAATTTCTCAATTTTATTCTATCTTTTGTTTAGTCTCTTCCCACATATCCTGTCACAATAGTGTCCTTTTTAACCCATACTCCAAAGTACTTCATTTTATGTTCCCATAAATATGGGTATCGGTGAACCAATTTTTATGTGGGTACATAGCTTACAGCTATTGCCTTTGTTTTATCTTCATTAAATTTGTACCCCAAAAGCTCTCTAAAAATATTCCATAATACTGAAATGTACTTTTCTGGTTTTATC
Source organism: Protopterus annectens (assembly GCF_019279795.1). Taxonomy (NCBI): domain Eukaryota; kingdom Metazoa; phylum Chordata; order Ceratodontiformes; family Protopteridae; genus Protopterus; species Protopterus annectens. The sequence goes on from NC_056749.1 coordinate 428,030,940, forward strand.
AGGTATAAAATAATATCATCTGCAAATAATGCCATCTTTTCTTGACTACCACACCAATTATATCCTTGCATTTCTGAGTGCCTTACTTTCTTTGCCAATGATTTGAAATATAGCAGAGTAACTTGCCTCCACTCCAGACCAGAAGAAGCCACGACCACTCCAGGAAAGCCAAAGGAATTACCAGCCAAATAACAGGATGACTGAATCCAAAAATAACAGAATAATTAAATCCAGTGATGACCACTTAAGTACTGAGGACCTCCCAACTACCAGGAAAGTTACCCTGCTATATTTTTGTTTACCTCAGCACCCACTTGTAGGAGGCTGAGTTTAAGTTTATACTTGCCACCTCAGATCTGGGACTGCATGTCACCATTTTTAATGGTTCTAAAAATAATGCAAACAACAAAGGGGAAAGAGGATACTGCTGCTCAAACAGAACTTAACAGAGAGAAACCCCCAAACACTTTAATTTTCACTTTCAATTCCTCATATATACTCCTAATCAGCCGTATAATTTTATCAGGGACTGCAAATGCTTCCAATGCCCTACTCATAAAATCCCATCTTACTCTGCTGAATGCTTTCTCTGCATCAAGACCCACCAGCAACAGTAGCATCTTTTAAAATTCTACTTCCTTATGATTCATCACTGTTCTATTTATGTTTTTTTAAACATCTTTATTGAATTATCACTTGCGACACAGACAAATTTACATTTATATAAAAGTAATCAAACTGTATTAACAAATTCACATTTACAAAAATTATACTTCACATATATTGTTATATATCATATAACTTAAGCCACATTACATATGTTATTCAATTCCTGACCTTTTTTTTTTTTTTTTTAAACAAGAAACATCTTTATTAAACCATCACTTAAGACACAGGCAATCATACATTTATATAAATGAAAACAAAACCACACTGACATAATCCTAGTTGCAAGCATTTTACATCACATACCATAATGAAACACTCCCACATGCAAACATTACATATCACTTATAATCTAACCAATCATTTTCAGTAAAACATTACATTGCTCATTTAAGTCCTGCCTTTTTTTTAAATCTCAATCCTCCGCTGTCTGAATTGTTCCCACAATTCCAATTTTTTCCTATGTGGTTTGCTCCTACCCCTTTCTAAAAGTCTCAATTCCAGTTGTTTTATCTTTGTTACTATAGTCACTACTTCTAGTACAGTTGATTTAGATTTTGACTGCCATTTCCTAGTAATTGCTTTTCTGCTAGCCACCATAACTGGATACAGCAAGCCTTCTAGGCAATTCAGTTTCTGTATCATAGCTCAGAAAAATCATCTCTCTAGTCACACCAATCTGCTCACCCAGTACCTCTGACAGTGCATCCCGCAGCAAATCCTTAAAGTCTGTCAACTCACAGCACTCACAAAAAATATGTTCCCAATTACCTCTTTCTTCCCCATTACACCTCCAACATTTGCTGTCTACCTGAGGAAAAATTCTCTGCAGTCTACTTGGAGGATAAAAATATCTATGTAAACATTTGCAAGCAAAAAATCCTAAATCTTCTAGATTTTGTCGTTTCTTTGTAAATTGCTTATCCGATCTCTCTTCCCAATCCTTTCTAAACTCCTATGATCGATTCTTATAGTTATCATGCAATATTTTATATTCTGTATTAATTATTCTTTTTTATGGGCAGCTTCTGTTCTAGATTCTACTAAAAACTCTATTAGTGCTGGGCTTTCATTTAGGACCTCCCCCATTTCTTTCGCTTTGCTTACACTCCGATATCTTTCCTTGACAGGGAAGGCAATGTTTAACCTGCAGTCCAAATAAATTCTTAGTATCTTCCCATTCTATCGCATTTCCCTCTCTAGTTATTTACTCCCAGCATCCTTGGTTCCTTTGCCAGCTTTCTCCAATAAATTCTAGCCCCCTCTTGCCTGTTGCCTATACCTCTAACTGCAGTCATCCCTATCGGAAGAATCTCCTTTCTCCATTACCATGGGACTTGGTTCTAAGGATACTTTCTGCAACCTTATAGATATAATACATATATATATATATATATATATATATATATATATGTATATATATATATATATATAATATTCTGTATAATTATTGTTAGTCTCCTTATAGGCTTGCAACCAAAATCCCAGTCTCTCCTTGTTTCTTCAGCCTCCTCCCCATTTTATCTTCAGCCCTTTCTAATTTGAATTACAGCTTTCTGCTTGTACTATGTATATGAGCTTAAATGTGCAGCTCTAAAATACCCATTCAATTAGGTAATCTCAAATCACCTTGTTTATCCAACTTTACTCTGGCCCTCTTCCCTTCCCAGATAAAAATCCTTTAATTACTTATTAACTGCTATACATAACTTTTCCTCTGGTTGATATAAATACTCCTGGCCTATGTATAAAACTAAATGGACTGAAAACAATTTCACTGCTTGTGTCTTGATAGCAATAAAACTTTTCCTCTGGTTGATAAAAATACTCCTGGCCTATGTATAAAACTAAAGGGACTGAAAACAATTTCACTGCTTGTGTCTTGATAACCATAAAACAGAGGCTCCAATTTCTCAGTTTTATACTATCTTTTGTTTAGTCTCTTCCCACATATCCTGTCACAATAGAGTCCTTTTTAACCCATACTAAGTACTTAATTTTATGCTCCCATAAATATGGGTATTGGTGAATAAGAAGTTATGTACTCACCATAACATTCCATCTGAGTAGGTAAACTTCATTTGTCAGCAACCTTTGGGAATCGGATCCGAGCCAGCAGTTTTCAAGAGCTTTAGATCCAAGCTCCTCCCCCTACCCATAATCCCCTGCCAACCCTGACTGACCTCAGATCAAGTTTGCCCAACAGCAGAAAACTGCTAGCAATGACTAATCCCAAGATAAATGGGTAAAATCCATGGACCTGAGTATGAGAACATTTGCAAGTGAGGGGGCAGGAGGGAGGGACGGTTGCTGACAAAAGAAGTTTACATACTCACATGGAACGTTATGGTGAGTACATAACTTCTTAATCTGAAGTAATTAACTTAATTTGTGCAGCAATCTTTGGGACAGAGTCCCCAGCTACTTGAACCTTGGGCGGCCTTTACGGAAGGATGTTCCGGAGCACTGCAGAGCCAAAGGATGCTCTCCCTCTGGAGATAATGTCCAATTTGTAGTGATTGATAAAAGTATGAGATGAAGCCCAAGTGGCTGCCGAGCAAATATCATCCAAAGAAACTCTAGCGTTGAAAGCCGCAGAGGTAGACATAGATCGAGTAGAGTGGGCATTGACTCCTTGAGGTGTGGACCTGCCCAAACTGTCGTATGCTAAAAGGATGCGTTGTGAAATCCATCTAGAGAGTGTGACTTTTGATACAGGTTTACCCAAGTTAAATTTGGCAAAGGAGACGAACAACTGGTCGGATTTCCTATGACCAGATGTCCTGTAGATGTAGAAGCGAAGTTGTCTATGCACATCCAATGAATGTAATTTGTATTCCCCTTTGTTATGATAGTTAGGAAAAAAGACTGGCAAGTTGATGGACTGGTTAATATTTGACTCAGAGGCAACCTTGGGAAGAAAGGAGAGATTGGTCCTGAGGTAGACTCTATCCTTGTGAAAGGTCAAGTAAGGGGTTTTACACATAGGGCCTGTAGTTCAGAGACCCTTCAAGCCGAGGTGATAGCGACAAGAAAGGCCATTTTCCATTATAAGAATTTAAGATCTACGGAGGCTGCAGGCTCAAAAGGGGGAGCTGTCAAGGCCTGAAGCACCAACGTTAAATCCCAAGGAGGGACCACCTCCTTCACTGGGGGTCTGAGCAAAAAGGTGCCCTTCAAAAAGGTCTTACACAATTTCGTGGTGATCTAAGGGCCCAATTCATTTCCAACGTGATAATGAGAGATAGCTGCTAGTTGGACCTTGACTGTGGAGGAACTAGCTCCTTGATGAAACAGTCCTGACAGAAAGTCTAATACAGCGGGCAGAGGAGCTGTAAAAGGATCCAAATTTTTGTGTTCCGCCCAAATGGAGAAACGTTTCCATTTGCTGCTATAGATATTTCTAGTAGAAAGCTTGTGCGCATCTACTAGAATGGTTTTAACTGGGGAAGAGATACCGGGAGTCCTAGCTACGAGTGGAACTGGAACAGCCAAGCCGTGAGCTTGAGGTTGTCCAGTTTCGGGACTGGGAGATCTAGGGGGTGGGATATTAGATCCGGACGGGGATCCAGAATCCAAGGAGGATTCACGAGATGAGACCAAAGGTAAGGGAACCAGGTTTGACGAGGCCAAAATGGGGCAATGAGGATTATCCTGCTCCCCAACCGACTGGCTTTCTGCAGAAACTTCAGCATTAGAGGAAGAGGAGGGTAAGCATAAAAAAGACCGGGAGGCCAAGCATGCACCAGAGAGTCTCTCGGGGGTTCCCCAGAGGGGGAAATGAGAGCGAAGTAGTCGTAACATTTTGTGTTCGAGGGAGAAGCAAAGAGATCGCAACAGGGTTGACCCCATTTGGCGAAGATCCGATTCGCTATCTCGGGATTCAGAGACCACTCGTATGGTAACAGGATGGTGAGACTTAGTTTGTCCGCTAGGATGTTGGACCGTCCCGGAATGTGCGTTGCTATGAGAAAGCGGTTGGTGGAGACAGCCCATTCCCACACTCTCATGGCCTCTCGACAGAGTGGGTAAGACCTGGTTCCCCCTTGTTTGTTGATGTACCAGACAATCGACATGTTGTCCATCTGAATCGCAATCGTTCCTACGGGAAGAAGGTCCTGAAGTGCTTGCAACGCTAACAGCACTGCCCTCATCTCTAGGACGTTGATATGCAGTGAGGTCTCCATGAGGTCCCACGTGCCTTGGACTGTCCTGCCCAAACAATGCCCCCCCCCTAGGCGGGAGGCGTCCGTGGTCACAGTGGCTACAGGAGGGGTCGTAGAAAAGGGGCGTCCTTGCTGAAGGTCTGGAGATTGGAGCCACCATAGAGGGGCCCTCTTGCAGGCCCTGCTGAGGGGGATGGGATGGCTCAGAGGGTAGTTTAGAAGGGACCACTGGACCTGGAGGGTCCATTGTAAGACCCTCATGTTCAAACATGCCATAGGCAGTAGGTTGATCTCTGCTGCCATCGAGTCAAGAGCCCTCAGGACCAATTCCGCCGGGGGAGCTGGAGATTGTAGAATGGCCTGCACATGTAGCCTCAGGGATAGTAGCCAGTCTGTGGTCAAGAAAGCTAGGAGCTTGTTTGTATCCAATCTGGCCCCTATGAAGTCTATAATCTGAGTTTGAGTAAGAAACGACTTCTTTATGTTGATAGTGATCCCCAGCCGGGGAGCTAGATGGAGAAAGTAGTTTCTGGCTGAACAGAGTAGATGCCTTGTTGGGGCAGTCAGGAGCCAGTCGTCCAGGTATGGGAAGACCTGAATTCCCTGGAGCCTCAGGTGGGCCGCTATCACTGCTAACACTTTGGTGAACACCCTGGGGGCTGTGGTGAGACCAAAGGGGAGGACCCTGAATTGGTAATGACTGGCTCCTAGCCGGAAGCGGAGGAACCTCCTGGATCGCCTGTCCATCAGAATGTGGTAGTGCGCATCCTTGAGGTCTATAGAGCACATCCAATCGTTCTCCCATAAGAGGGGGAGAATGGATTGAAGAGTGACCATGTGGAACTTCTCTTTGGTTACTGACAGATTCAGGGAAGAAAGGTCGAGGATTGGTCTTAAGTCCCCCATCTTTTTTGGCACCAAGAAGAACCTGGAGTAAAACCCGGACCCGCACTGGTCTGGGGGGACGTGTTGGATGGCTCTTTTTCCCAGCAAATGTTGGATTTCCATTGCTGCTGCCTCCCTCTGATCGGGTGGGACATCGGGGAGGTATCTGGGGCTGCGTGGGTAACGAGAGAAGGGAATCTGATATCCTCTGGATATGATGTGAAGCACCCAGCGGTCTGTCGTGATGGACTCCCAAGCTGCTGGGTGCTCCGAGAAATGCCCCCGACTGCCTCCAGAGTGGAGCAGTCGGGCAACCCCTCAGGGGTGTTGCGTGGGTTGGTCCGAGAAGGGTTCTCCAGATCCAAAGTTCCACAGGCCCCCTCTGCCTCTAGGGCGGCATCCACCCTGCTCTCCTCTGCCGCAGAAGGGCTGGGAGTCTGGAGCGGAACGGGACTGTTGCGACTTCCGGAACCACATCTTCTTCTGTCCCTTTTGGTTCTTAGAAAAGGACCTCTGGGGAGCAGAGAAGCGGACTCCGACAGCAGACAACATCTTCCCGTCCTTTTCGCTCTGGACCAAGGTATCTCACACGGTTTTGCCAGAGAGGGCAGAACCATCAAAAAGGTCATTAGCGAACGACGCCTTGAAGGGCTCCGCGAAATCACAGTGTCGGAGCCAGGCCTGACGTCTCATAACGAGGCCCGCTCCGCCGGCTCTAGCGGCTCCTTCCGTGGCATGAGACAAAAGCCGCATAGAGGTGTTAGATATGGATCATAGAGTGGCCATCCGGGTGGAGTGCAATTGTTTGCCCTCCTCCGACATGGACTCAGGGGGGTGACGCAGGGTACTCTTTAATAAGGTCCTGCTGCAGTCGGAGCACGTGTGCCATGTAGTTCAGTGACCTCACCGAGAAGGTCGCTGAACTAAACACCCGCTTCCCTAGGCGGTCCATCGACCGAGACTCCTTGCTCGGGTGATGAAGCGAGGGACTCTCCTGAGCAAGTTCCCTCTTGGTGGCCACCGCCACCAACATGGCATCTACCGGGGGACCCTTACTCCAGTGTGACTTGTCAGGGGGTGGGCTAAGGATCTTGTCCGGGCGCTTGGGGACTGGCTCCACAGTGTCCGGCTCCTTCCACGCCCTGGTAGTGATTAAATCTACCAGGGGGTCAGCCGGAGGGGGCACCCAAGAGGTAGACTGGCCTGCTTAAAACGCCTCCAGGAACACGGATTCGTCTGAGGTAGGCTTTGGGGCAGACCACCCCCCCCTTTATTCTGAGCATCTCCATGATGTCACCAAATGAGACATCTTCGGGGGGTGATCTTGGGGAGCCTTCCCCTTCCTTCAAATCCGTGTCCTCAGTCAAGGACTCGGGGGAGTCCAGGTGCCTCCTCTTGCACCTTCGCTTGTGAGGGACCTCCTCGGGGTGGCTGTCTGAGGAGGTCTCACCAGCAACATCTTTTTCCACCGGAACTACCTGGGACGTCAAAGCAGGCTGTCCCTGGGGCCGGGTGATGGAAGCCGGGCCCAGCTGAGAAGGAGTGCAGTGTGGAGCCATGCAAAGAGTCGGGAGTCTGGAATCCCTCGACAGAACCCTCTCCACCACGTCTAATGCTGAGGGAGAGCTGCTCTCTCTGGGATCCGAAAGCAGACTCTCCCTCGGATCCGACGGACGGATCGGGGCCGGCACCGAAGCGATCGGATCCGACGGACCAGCATGCTCTGACCTGGACGGAGCCGAAGGCATACCAATACCGCCGGATCCAAAGCTCAGCCCTCGGCTCGGATCCGAAGAAAATGGACCCGACAGACTCGAGGGAAGTGTCGGCACCGAAGTACCCGAGACTATCGGCGCCGACACACCCCCGGCTCCAAGGCTGCCCGGCTCCGAAGACTCCGAACCCGGGAAACGGGTTGGAGAAGGAGCTATCGAGGCAAAGAAGGGGGTTGAGCTCCCCCCCAGAGGGTGGGGGGTGGCAGGAGCACTCCCATCTGCAGTTGGGCCTGGAGGAATCTTCTCATCATCCGGTCCAAATCTGCATCTGTGAGACTTCTTGTGGATCTCGACGAGGCCACCGAGGCGGGGCGGGAGTGTCGCCTCAATGACCTCGACGGAGATCAGGTCTCCTCCTCCTCAGGACCCGGTGAAAAGCACGGGGACCGGATCCGAGAAGGAGGAGAACCAGAAGACCTAGAGGGAGAAGACTGCTTAGCCGGGGGGGGGGGCCGAAGCGGAGGCCTCGGCTCGCCGCTTGTGGTGCTTCTCCCTCTTCCTTTCTTTCCTAGCCTCCCTCTCCTCCGAGCCTAAGGCGGGAGGTTGAGTCCCGGCCGGGGGGAGGGAAGCAGGAGTGGCAGCCGCTGTGGGAGCCACAGAAGGACCGGAGGTAGAAGCCGAATCCAGAGGCAGAAGACCCGCCAGAATCAGCTTAGACCTCTGGTCCTTAAATGCCCTGGGGTTGAACGCTGCACAAATGGTACAACCAGAGGACAGGTGTTCAACCCCAAGGCACAATACACATGAGTGTGGCCATCCGCTGGGGACAGCTTATGGCCACACTCGGTGCACTTAGAGAACATTAACTTTGGGGCCTCAGACATACTGAGAAAGTAACCCACACACACAAGGCCCCAAACACACACACACAAAACACTGACGGAACCACGAAGGTAGAGGAAGGAAAACTATTAAGGTAAACTAAGAGAGTTTAGACTATAAGGGGGTTAAACACACTCTCACACCAAAAACTTAAAGAAAAAGATTTGAAAAAGTTAAATTTTTTCTCACGAAGAGACGAGAACACCAGGAAACTCAGGATCAAGCTGCTGAACGAAACCGCTGCAAACTAGATCTGGGGTCAGTCAGGGTTGGCAGGGGATTATGGGTAGGGGAGGAGCTTGGAGCTCGGATCTAAAGCTGTTGAAAACTGCCGGCTCGGATCCGAGGTCGGATCCGATTCCCAAAGGTTGCTGCACAAATGAAGTTAACTTCTTCAGATCCAATTTTTATGTGGGTACATAGCTTACAGCTATTGCCTTTGTTTTATCTTCATTAATTTTGTACCCCAAAAGCTCTCTAAAAATATTCCATAATACTGAAATGTACTTTTCTGGTTTTATCAGGTATAAAATAATATCATCTGCAAATAATGCCATCTTTTCTTGACTACCACACCAATTATATCCTTGCATTTCTGAGTGCCTTACTTTCTTTGCCAATGATTTGAAATATAGCAGAGTAACTTGCCTCCACTCCAGACCAGAAGAAGCCACGACCACTCCAGGAAAGCCAAAGGAATTACCAGCCAAATAACAGAATGACTGAATCCAAAAATAACAGAATAATTAAATCCAGTGATGACCACTTAAGTACTGAGGACCTCCCAACTACCAAGAAAGTCACCCTGCTGTATTTTTGTTTACCTCAGCACCCGCTTGTAGGAGGCTGAGTTTAAGTTTATACTTGCCACCTCAGATCTGGGACTGCATGTCACCATTTTTAATGGTTCTAAAAATAATGCAAACAACAAAGGGGAAAGAGGATACTGCTGCTCAAACAGAACTTAACAGAGAGAAACCCCCAAACACTTTAATTTTCACTTTCAATTCCTCATATATACTCCTAATCAGCCGTATAATTTTATTAGGGACTGCAAATGCTTCCAATGCCCTACTCATAAAATCCCATCTTACTCTGCTGAATGCTTTCTCTGCATCAAGACCCACCAGCAACAGTAGCATCTTTTAAAATTCTGCTTCCTTCTGATTTATCACTGTTCTATTTATGTTTTTTTAAACATCTTTATTGAATTATCACTTGCGACACAGGCAAATTTACATTTATATAAAAGTAATCAAACTGTATTAACAAATTCACATTTACAAAAATTATACTTCACATATATTGTTATATATCATATAACTTAAGCCACATTACATATGTTATTCAATTCCTGACCTTTTTTTTTTAAACAAGAAACATCTTTATTAAACCATCACTTATGACACAGGCAATCATACATTTATATAAATGAAAACAAACCACACCAACTAAATCCTAGTTGCAAGCATTTTACATTACAAACAATACTGACACTCACCCCCAGTTGCAAACATTATACATCACTTCTAACCTACCAATCATTTTCAGTCTGACATTACACAGCTCATTTAAGTCCTACTTTCTTTTCAACCTCATTCCTCCCCTGGATGTATTGTTCCCATAATTTCCATTTTTTTCCTATGTAGTTTCCTACCTTTTTCAAAAGATCTTGAATCCAGTGCTTTTATTTCTGTTGCTATATTCACTACTTCTAGTGTAGTTGGTTTAGATTTTGATTTCCTTTTCTAGTAATTGCTTTTTGGCAGCCACCATAATTAGACACAGCAAGGCTGTACTATGTCTAGGCAATTCTGATTCTGTATCATAGCTCAGAAAAATCATCTCCCTTGTCACACTAATCTGCCTAACGAGTATCTCTGCCAGTGCAAGTGCATCCCGCAGAGAATGCTTAAAATCTACTAAATCACTGCATTCCCAGAAAATATGTTCCCAATTACTCTTTCTTCTGAGTCACACCTCTAACATTTGATGTGTACCGGAGGAAAAATACTTTGGAGTCTACTTCAGGTATAAAAATATCTATGTAAACATTTCCAATAAAAAAATCCTAAATCTTCTAGCTTTGTTGCATGTTTGGGAGGCATACATACATCTTCCCATTGCTTTTTGTGAAATGCTTATCCAATCTCTCTTATCAATCCTTTCTAACCTCCTCTGATTTATTCTTACAATTATCATGCAATATTTTATACGCTCTACTAATTATTCCTTTTTTTAACGGCAGTTTCTGTTCTAGATTCTACTAAAAACTCTACCAGGGCTGTTTTTTTCATTAAGAACCCCATTTCTTTCTCTTTGCCTATACACTGATATCAATCCTTGATAGGTAAGACAATCTCTAACCTGCAGTCCAAATAAATTCTTGGTGTCTTCCCATTCTACTACATTTCCCCCCTTCTAGTTATTTGCTACCAATACCCTAGTTCCTTTGCAAGTTTTCTCCAATACATTCCAGCCCCCTCTTCCCTATTGTCCATATCCTAATTGCAGTTATCCCTATCTTCAGAATTTTCTTTCTTCATTACCATGTTGGCTTAATTCTTAGTATACTTTCTGCTACTTTATGGATATAATATTCTGTATGATTTTTGTTATTCTCCTTAAAGGCCTGCATCCAAAATCCCAGTCTCTCTCTGTTTCTTGAGATCCACTCCCACCCCAGTTTCATCATCATCCCTTTCCACTTTGAATTATAGTTTTCTGCTCATGCTATGCATAGGAGCCTTAACTGTGTAACTTTGAAATACCCTGTGGATTAATGAAAGCACAAGAAGAAAAGAATCTGCAAATTCACTGACTATGAAACAAAGGGATACTTCTTCCAGGAAGATGGAGAGGTGACTACTGACAGAATGAGGTTGCCTGGTGTAAAGCTTGCTAGATGTGTGAGCACAAGATGCCAGTTTTCTTATCCCAGGAGAACTCAGCAGCAGGATTACAAAGCCTGAGTACTGTATAGCAGGAGGATGGATGATGGAGAGGGTCAAGCACAAAAGCAAGACAGACACAGTCCTGATACAGAGTACACTACACTGCACTTGACGTATGCATTATAAATCAAGAAAAAGCTGAAACAGCAAAGAATGATGGCCTGTCAGAGGCAACATTATATCCCCACATTGCCTGGCATGAAAGAAGAGGGATCAAATAAGGTAACTACCCCATGCAAAAAGAGATGCCCCCACCCCAATGATATGAACTGCGGAGACCAAGAAGGATAGGGGAACAAAGTCAGCTGGGTACTGAAAAGGTATACATATAGTTAAAGGCTAGCAAGGGACAGAAAAAGTCTAAAAGACTAAATAAATTATCACATCTTATAGGATACCAAGTGCCAAGTCTGGCAGTTCTGAATGAAGAAGCACATTATGATAAAGGAATAACAATACATCAAAATGCAGAAAATGGCTTACATAAAACAGATTGCAGCAGTTAAACCATGTATAACACTCCAGCCAGACAAAAGTGTCAGAGGAAATGGAAATACAAAGATCTGTGGCTTAAACCTGACAACCCCCTAGAGCCAGGCAAATGCAATGTAAAGCCATTCTAATGGCACTGAATCATATGATAGAGACCATATTCAGGCCCACTGTAATGGCACTGAATCGTATGATAGAGACTATATTCAAGGCCACTGTAATGACACTGAATCATATGATAGAGACCATATTCAGGGCCACTGTAATGGCACTGAATCATATGATAGAGACCATATTCAAGGCCACTGTAATGGCACTGAATCATATGATAGAGACCATATTCAGGGCCACTGTAATGGCACTGAATCGTATGATAGAGACTATATTCAAGGCCACTGTAATGGCACTGAATCATATGACAGAGATCATATTCAGGGCTACTGTAATGGCACTGAATTGTATGATAGAGACTATATTCAAGGTCACTGTAATGGCACTGAATCATATGATAGAGACCATATTCAAGGCCACTGTAATGGCACTGAATCATATGATAGAGACCATATTCAAGGCCACTGTAATGGCACTGAATCGTATGATAGAGATCATATTCAGGGCTACTGTAATGGCACTGAATTGTATGATAGAGACTATATTCAAGGCCACTGTAATAGCACTGAATCATATGATAGAGACCATATTCAACACTAGAAATGAAGATGAAGAAAAGTACTGCTGGCATCAACTGCTAAAGCAGGATCAAGGCTATAGAGACGAGGAGAAATAAAGTCTGGCAGACTAAGTTGCTGAAACCTCAATAAACAATATTATCCAACAGAAGACCAAGTCCTAAGGTCTGGGTCCTTCAGGTGGACATTACTTACATTTTTAGGAAGGACACATCATTCAAAGAGTTATTTGAGAGTATTAATACAGGGGTTACGAGGTTTTCCAATAAACCCATGGGAAATTTCAAATGTGGGAGGTGTTCGGTATGTAAACATGTCATTAATATTGACAATATGGTGACAATTAATGGACAATACGTAAGGATTAATCAACATATCAATTGTTATACACGCAATGTGGTTTACATTGCAGTATGTCAAACATGTGATAGTTTCTACGTAGGGAAAACCAGTAGGTTGCTACGGGACAGGATTAAAGAACACTTACTAGACATTAAAATATGAAATTAACTAACGCCCTAGCAAGACACATTAATCAATTTAATAGTCACGAGTTTAAGTTTTTTGGGGTATTCCACCAGGGCATTGACCCGCAAGGTAAAATCACTAAATTTAACCTTGATACAGTGGAATTAAGAATGAAAATCTTATTAAACGCCAACCAATATCCTGGTTTAAACGAATATATTAGCATTAAACCCATTTTATGGTTACACCACATTAAAGGCATCTAGTAGGTATAATTAGTCCCACATGGTCCTCATATACTTAATACACTTGAATACACCCCCTCAACGTTTTTAATGATTTTAGCACATGAGCATTTTAGTGATATTTTGTATATTTTTACGGCCAGATTTTATTCCTACATACATGTACACATTTTTAATGTTTTTAATGTTTATAAAACATATATATAATTTGTACTTACAGCTTATTTATCATTTTAATACATTCATATATGTTAATACATTTGTTTTTTACACAATTTTTAGACCTAAGTCTATATTTAATTCCGTGGATGAGTTTTTTTACGTAATATTTTTCACGTAACATTGTATTTTTTACACAACACTCATAGTGTCATACATTACACACTTTGGAAGTTTAGTACATACATGGGTATCTATTCAGTTTTATTGTAATATTACATTATACATTATATACACATTATTTATGAATCGAGACGTGTTTCTTTAACCAGGGGTTTTTATATATACAAACTTTACATATTTTTAAACATACATATCATTTCATACATATATATATTTTTTATATATATACATTATATATAAACATATTTAAATTACATTACATGTATGATTTTAATATATTAATGAATTTATATATTTTCGTAACATTCACACTATTGTACACATATGCATATTTTATAGTCAAATTCATTGTCTTATTAAGTATTGTTCAGTGTGTTTACGTTTTAACTTTGGTGTTATTTTTAAGGCTGGTTATTCATTCGCCTTATTACACAATCAAGTGACTTAATGGAATAATCAATGTAATTAAAGCGGATATATAAGGATTTAGTTTTGGATGTTACATTGTTCTGAAGAAGTCCGAGAAGTCGGACGAAACCTAGGTCGACGCATTGTGTTTTGTGTTTGTACCATTAAAGATACTTATCGTACTCACAGTATCTTGGAGCGTTTATTGGCCTTACAGTACTACATCAGTTTTTGTGGATTATTGACATCACATTTTGTGGATACAGCACTTCTGCCTGGATTTGTGCCTGTTCTCCTCCAGTAACTTGTTAAGATGAAGAAAAGTACTGCTGGCATCAACTGCTAAAGCAGGATCAAGGCTATAGAGACGAGGAGAAATAAAGTCTGGCAGACTAAGTTGCTGAAACCTCAATAAACAATATTATCCAACAGAAGACCAAGTCCTAAGGTCTGGGTCCTTCAGGTGGACTGTAAAGGGTGACAGCTATTCCCAGTAAGTTTTAATAAATAAGGTACCAGCCTTACAAAAAGAAGTGAGGTGCTGATGAATAGTCTGTTTGGCTGACAGGGATCACTAAGAAAAAATAAAGTAAACTGGACTATCTTTTTCAAATGGGTGACACAGCAGTAGAAAGTTCAACCATCCTGACATGAAGACAAAAGGAAAAATAAAAATGCAGCTCTGTTAATCATACTCTAGAAGGTGCATTACTGTGCAAAAAATAAAGATGTACAGACACAAGCAATAGAAATGGTAATGACTTTGGATAAATCAACTGCAAAAGAAATGTGATGAGAACATCAACTGGCACCACACCCTGGAAGCTTAAATTTTTTAGGCTTCCAAATCCAAGTTCAAAATGATAAAGGTCAGAACCTAGTACTTACAAGAGAATGGGAAATATGACACTTCAGTGAACTGATTACTGAACAGCCAAGACTATATTTTCTACTGTGTACACAAGTTTGGAAATTCTTTATTGACAGTATTTGTTGAACAGGTTAAACCTGTTACTAGTATTCATCTGTTTACATCATTTCTTATCAACTACCCCCAGACTTAGTTTCTTAAACAGTGACTACAGGTACTGCAATCCCACCTGTAAGTTCTGGAGCTTTGGACTAACAAAAACTGGAAACCATGTAGTTCATGGAAGTGTAATGGTCAGGTACAGTCAGTGTCAGTGGCCTCTATGCTTGCCATTCATGGAGAAATATTGGCGATGGCCACAACTACGCCTCAGGGAGAACATACAGAGCAAATGCTGACTCTTCTCAAAGTGAAAAAGCAGTCCACACCATCCACAGGGGACAATAACAAAATTGCAACTAGCCTGCTTAAGGCTTACAATACAATCACTATACAAAGAAATATTAGTACCTTCTACTACAGATCAGACCATTCAGATAAGAAGAGACTTCCCAGAATGCAACCTATCCAGGCAGCAATTCAATGCTTTTTTTTCCATATATGTGTCAGGTCCAATGTTGTTCTGGGAGACTTACCTGTTGTCTGACTCTTGGGTTCCATCTGATATAATAATTAACCCAGGGTTCCAAGTGACGCATACTTGCTACTGGATACAGTATCCCATTTGTTTCTCTGCTGTAGAATGGATTAGTATACTTGATTTTTTCACTGTTAATTAATGACCACAATGATACTGTTTTCTCTCTTACACCCTGTTGTGGGGGGAAAAAAAATAAATGTAACAGACAGAAGCAACAAATGTAACAGACAGAAGCAACAGATCAATGACAAAGTTCAAAATTTGCAAGTTTTCTTTTTTATCACAACAGCTTCCAATAAGGTTAGAGCAGCAAAGCTCAACACTCTGTTAACTATAGTCTTACCGATGTCTAAACAAGCCTGTAGAACAGTGCTGGGTGGTACTGACATCAACAAATGGAAACAAATGTTTCCTAACCACTTCTTTTTCTTCGCTGAATGATCTATATATGACAAGCAGCATCGTACCTTCAAGCAATGTACTCTTGAACTCACTGTTGTACAATGATCCACAGACAACACATTTTGTCACATGAAAATATAGCAGTGACAGCACAGTGCTTTCAGCTGTACAGCTCCAGCACACCAGTCTGTGTTACCTGAAGTGCTGGTGTTGATGCTACACAGGTCATCAAAAATAAAGGCTATATGGTCACTTTATCTCTGCTGTGTACACTGAAACCCATTTAGTTAAAGAATGGAACACTGAATGGGTACCTGTTTAGCACATAACTTGTCCCAAGTTTCAGCTAATTTGGAGTTAGTTAAATTAGGTATGGGTGCAGGTGGCAAGTTCTTAGCATGAGAGGCAAAGCCACCACCACAAAAAAAAAAAAAAAAAAGAGTTACCTGTTTGTTCACCTGGCTGAGTCTAAATGGCTGCAGTTTATTTGTCCATGACAAAGTCAACCCCATTTGAATTAAAGGGCAGTGACAATGTCATATGAGTCAGTGTT
The DNA here is from genome assembly GCF_019279795.1 of Protopterus annectens. Taxonomy (NCBI): domain Eukaryota; kingdom Metazoa; phylum Chordata; order Ceratodontiformes; family Protopteridae; genus Protopterus; species Protopterus annectens. The sequence goes on from NC_056749.1 coordinate 428,047,318, forward strand.
GCCTTGCCCATACCCAGGGCATGCATTCAGTGAAAATAGAGACATGAAATCTGCTGGTGTCAAAAATCTCTGTACTGTATAAGTGTGTACTTCTCTCATAAAGGAAAATGGCAACTACAGTTGCACTTCTGCATAGCACTAACCACCCTCTGTGACTTCCATTCTCATAATCATTTCTTTATTTGCCAACCCCTCCCCTTGTTTTAGGAAATACTTTGCTAATGTGAATGTACAAAAAAAGCCCATCAGCTATTTTCTGACTCTGTGGTGTCAATTCATCAGTGTTATTTTCTCAAACTGTGAACATTAGCAGGTGCCCCTTCTGTTGTAAAACACTGGACTACTTACCTAAGCTCCCCATAAAAGTACTGAATCTTCCCCTTCTTCCACTTCACAATCAACATAAACAAGACCTTTTTTAACCTCTCAAACTCTCTTACTCATAACTTACAATACTGATGTATATGGGCATTTTGGTTTCTGAACTGGGTAGACATTTTCACTCGCTAGGACATGACCAGTGCAACACACTTCACTTGGTTCCCTGGCTAGATGTTTTTCTATAGATATTTCAACAAGCAAAGCTATGTGTAGGTACTTCATAACTTGTTGGCCCAAAATGTTCAGCATGACATGGAAGAGACACCATCTCATGTACCATCAGCAATGTTTGTGAAGTGTTTTCTATATGCTAGGGTGGGCAGTTTGTTGCAGAGGTTAAGGCTGAAAACTTAAGTTGTTGTGGTACAGGCTCTGATGTCTTTGTTTGCTTACTGTGTGAAACTGAGCAAGTCACTTAACCAGGCATTGCTCCTGGGTCACCACTGAAAATGGACTGTGTGTCCAGTGGGCCTACCTAGTTAACAAATGGGTATTTATTTTATGCTAATGTTGCAGTTAATATGCAAAACAGTTTCTGACCAAAGCATCCACTTTACAAACCACTATGTATAAAGTCACAAAGGAGCACAATGAAAAAACAAAACTATTGAAAACTGCCAGGGTTATGACACTATATTTAATTTGGTGAACTGCTAAGCATGCAATAATGCCCAGCAGGGTGTGTGCTATTGTGTAAACAACACATGACCAAGGGTTTTGTACACACCTGGAAGGGCATTACTTACAGGACACACACCCTGGACGGCGTTACTGCACTTACAGAATAGAATATTTGTTATTTTTTTTATATTTGTCTTTTTTAATATACATATATATATATTTTTCTTTTTTAATATTTTTGATATTAAATTATTCCTCCATCTAATGTTTCAAACTTATGTACATGTAAATGTTATTGGAGGAAGTATTTTACATCCAAAATGTAAGTTTGCTTAACATCTACACACACTATATCTCTCACACACAAACATTCACAAGCAGTATACCTTTAGAATCACACACTTAAAATCAGTTAATAAAGCTGTCCATAAAAAAAGTTTCTTACTTCCATATCTCTCCGCTGTCCAGATTTTCAAAGAATGTCCAGATTCTTACCTCATTTTTCATCTGTTTCTCATAAAATTTGTGGTTTGCTGGAAAATCATTGGGAGCTGAAGTCACTAAATAATGACAATCATTTGAGTTTCAGACTTCATTTCCTTCAGAAAATGCATGCTATCACAGATACTGTTATTCTAGCAACTTTTTTAATTTTGTAAGAGTAATATTTAACATGCGTGCCTATTTTTGTGCCTTTGTTCCATACCTCTTAATGTTACATAACTGCTGTAGCCACTGATTGAGCTCTCTCTCACACACTTCTGCTTTCATGCATGGAAGTACGCATACACTCACATGCAGACAGAAACAAACAGCCAAACACGCGCACACACACACACACACACACACACACACACACACACACACACACACACACACACACACTCTTTTCTTTATTTTTTATTAAATGTTTTTACAATTTTATACTCGCTAAACATCAAAAGTGCTGATTAGCGAGCTTTCTTACAGTCTGAGCTCCACGGCAGCTTAATATTCTGCTGCAAAGTGGTGGACTCAATTTTCAGCAGGCCTTACATTAACACCTTGCTGGAGAAGATTCATTCTCCAATAAGAGTGGCAATGTACAGGTCACCTGTTCTCAATTTTTGATTAGCCCTATCTTACACAGCATTCTTTATTTGAATCTTTACAGCTAGAAGACTTTACAAGCTATTTTCTTACTGCTGACAAGCTAGCAAAAATAGATTCTAATATCCCAGAAAACTGAAGCTGTTGGGTGAAAAATATTAAAGGTAACTGGGTTTACATGTTCCTACATGTCCTAAATTAATTAATGGAACAAAGTACATAACTTAATCAATTTATTTTGAATAATAATTTTAGATTAATTCCATAAATTTGCTATAGCTTTACCTACAGCTATTACCTTCAATGAAGCTTTCCTTCATAAAAGAGCTTTAGTAAAAAATTAGAAGTTATGTACTCACCATAACGTTCCATCTGAGTAGGTAGTTCATTTGTCTGCAACCTGTGGGTTACGGATCCGATATCGGATCCAAGCCGGCAACTTGTTTCAAGCTAATGGATCCGAGCTCCTAGCTCCTCCCTTCACCCATAATCCCCTGCTAACCCTCCATGACCTCAGATCGAGTTTGCCTCTCCATATATATCCAACAAAGGATATCTAAAAACTAATAGATCCAAAGAAGGTCAGGGGGAAGGAGGGGCGCATCGTTGCAGACAAATGAACTACCTACTCAGATGGAACGTTATGGTGAGTACATAACTTCTAAATCTGAAGTAGGATTGTTCATTTGTCAGCAACCTGTGGGACAGAGTCCCCAGCTACCTGCACCCTGGGTGGCCATCATGGAAGGATATTATGAAGCACCGCAGAGCCAAAGGATGCTCTCCCTCTAGAAAGCAGTTCTAGCTTGTAGTGGTTGATAAAGGTATGAGATGAAGCCCAAGTGGCTGCAGAACAAATATCATCCAAAGGAACTCTAGACTTGAAAGCCGCAGAAGTAGAAATGGAGAGAGTGGAATGAGCATGAACTCCTTCTGGTGCGGGTCTACCCAAGGCTTGATGAGCTAGTAGGATACATTGGGAAATCCAGTGAGATAAAGATACTTTAGAGATAGCTTTCCCCAAGTTAAATTTGGCAAAGGAAACGAACAGCTGGTCGGATTGTCTATGGCCAGCCGTCCTTTGAGTATAAAAACGAAGCTGCCTATGAACATCCAATGAGTGCAGCTTGTATTCACCCTTATTTTGATATTTAAGGAAGAAAACCGGTAAATTTATGGATTGGTTTATGTTGGTATCTGATGCTATCTTGGGAAGAAAGGAGGGATTGATCCTGAGGTACACCCTATCAGGGTGAAAAATCAGGTATGGAGGCTTTACAGAAAGAGCCTGAAGTTCCGACACTCTTTTCGCTGAAGTAATGGCTACAAGGAATGCTGTTTTCTGTGACAAGAATTTGAGATCCACTGAAGCAGCGGCTTCAAAGGGTGGAGCAGTCAAGGCTTGAAGAACTAAAGTAAGATCCCATGGGGGTACAGCTTCTTTTACAGGAGGTCTAAGTAAAAAGGTACCCTTGAGAAAGGTTTTACACAATTTGGCTGACATCAAGGGCCCTGAATCATGTCCCACATGATAATGAGAAATGGCTGCCAATTGTACTTTGACAGTTGAACAACTAGCACCTTCTTGAAAGAGTTCAGTTAGGAAATCTAAAATGGATGGAAGAGGAGCCGTAAAGGGATCTAGATCGCGGCGCTCTGCCCAGATGGAAAAACATTTCCATTTGCTGTGATACACTTTCCTGGTGGAGGGCTTATGTGCTGCCACGAGGATGGCTTTGACTGGTGAAGAGATACCGGGAGTCCTAACTAGGAATGAACTGGAGCAACCAAGCTGTCAGTTTCAGATTGTCCAGGTTTGGAGTTGGCAAGTCCAATGGATGGGAGAAGAGATCCGGAATGGGATCTAGAATCCAAGGGTGATTCACAAGGTGAGACCACAGGTAAGGGAACCAAATTTGTTGAGGCCAGAATGGGGCAATGAGAATCATCTTGCTCCCCAACCGCGAGGCTTTCTGTAAGAGTTGTATCATCATTGGAAGAGTAGGATAGGCATAGAGTAGACCGGGTGGCCAAACATGCACCAGAGCGTCTCTTGGAGATTCCCCTGGTGGGGGGATTAGAGCGAAGAAATTGTCGCATTTGGCATTTGAGGGAGATGCAAAAAGATCGCAGCAGGGTTGCCCCCATGTTGCAAATATCTGCTTCACTACTAGAGGATTGAGAGACCACTCGTAAGGGGTAAGAAGGGTGAGGCTGAGCTTGTCCGCTAGGATGTTGGTCCTCCCCGGAATGTGCGTTGTAATCAGAAAGCGGATGGTGGAGATCGCCCATTCCCACACTCTCATGGCTTCGCGGCAAAGAGGATAAGATCTGGTTCCCCCCTGTTTGTTGATATACCAGACCACTGACATGTTGTCCGAGTAAATTGCAATTGTTCCTGCAGGGAGGAAGCTCTGAAGTGCTTGCAACGCCAACAGCACCGCTCTCATCTCCAGAACGTTGATATGCAGGGAGGTCTCTGTATCGTTCCACGTGCCTTGAACTGTCCTGCCTGAGTAATGCCCCCCCCCACCCGAGGCGGGAAGCGTCCGTGGTCATAGTGGCGATAGGGGGAGAGGTGCAGAAGGGACGGCCCGTATGGAAGTTCGATGCTTGGAGCCACCATAGTAGCGCCCTTCTGCAAGCCTTGTTGATAGCAATGGGATGGTGGAGAGGAAGGGATAGGAAGGACCATTGCACTAACAGAGTCCATTGCAGGACTCGCATGTTCAAACGGGCGCATGGAAGGAGTGTAATCGCTGCTGCCATGGAGCCCAGTGCCCTCAGGATCAATTCCGCTGGTGAAGCCTCTGAATGAAGGATAGCCCGCACATGAAGTTGTAGATTTCTGATTCTCTCGGCAGTTAGGAAGGCTCGCAAATCTCTGGTGTTTATTCTGGCACCTATGAATTCTATGATCTGTGTTGGAGCCAGTAGAGATTTGCCAACATTGATAGTAATGCCTAGTTGTGGGGCTAGATGGAGAAAGAAGTCTCTGGCCGAGCAAAGTAGATGCCTTGTTGGTGTGGTCAGGAGCCAGTCGTCCAGGTACTGGAAGACCTGAATTCCCTGGAGTCTCAGGTGGGCCGCAATCACTGCTAACACTTTGGTGAACACCCTGGGGGCTGTGGTGAGACCAAAGGGAAGGACCCTGAACTGGTAGTGACCGGCTCCCAGCCGGAAGCGAAGGAACCTCCTGGATCGTTTGTCTGTTAAGATGTGGTAATACGCATCCTTGAGGTCTATAGAGCACATCCAATCGTTCTCCCTCAAAAGGGGGAGGATAGATTGAAGAGTGACCATTCGGAATTTTTCCTTGGTTACTGACAGGTTCAAGCGGGAAAGGTCTAGGATGGGTCTCAGGTCCCCCGTCTTTTTTGGCACCAAAAAGAACCTGGAGTAGAACCCTAATCCGAGCTGGTCTTGGGGGACGGGCTGGATGGCTCTTTTTCTTCGCAGCTGCTGTATTTCTGTGGCTGCGGCCTCCCTGTGATCGGGTGGTACATCGGGGAGGTTCTTGGATTGGGGGACATGGAGAATTGGTATTTTGTACCCTCTGGATATGATGCGAAGCACCCAGCGGTCTGTTGTGATGGACTCCCATGCCGCTAGATGTTTCGAAAAATGCCCCCTGACTGCCTCCAGAGTGGAGCAGCTGGGCAACCCCTCAGGGCTGCTGCGCAGGCCACTCAGAGAAAGGTTCTCTGGACCCGAAATTTCTCGGAGCCCCTCTGCCCCTGGGGCGACGTTCTCCCTGTCCACCTCTGCTATGGTAGGACTGGTTGTCCGGAGCTGGTTGGGAATGTTGTGATTTCTGGAACCACATCTTCTTCTGACCCTTTTGGTTCCTTGAAAAGGACCGCTGGGGAGCAGAGAAGTGGACTCCGACGGCAGACAATGTCTTCCCGTCCTTCTCACTCTGGACAAGCGTCTCGCGAACTGTTTTGCCAAAAAGGGCAGAACCATCGAAGGGGGCGTTCGCGAAGGATGCTTTAAAGGGCTCCGTAAAGTCGCAATGATGGAGCCAGGCCTGACGTCTCATGACTAGGCCTGCTCCGCTGGCCCTAGCGGCTCCCTCTGTGATGTGGGACAACAGCCGCATAGAGGTGTTTGAAATAGATCTCAGAGTGGCCATTCGGGTGGAGTACAAATGTTTATCCTCCTCCGACATGGACTCCAGGGGGGATGCAGCGTATTCTTTGATAAGATCCCACTGCATCCTGATGACATGTGCCATATAGTTCAGAGACCTTACTGAGAAGGTCGCTGAACTAAAGACTCGCTTCCCTAAGCGATCCATCAAATGGGACTCTTTGCTCGGTGGATGGACTGAGGGACTCTCTTGAGCCAATTCCCTATTTGTGGCTGCCGCCATCAACATGGCATCTACAGGGGGGCCCTTACTCCAATGTGACCGGTCTGAGGGGGGGGCTAAGAATCCTATCCGGTCACTTCGGTATTGGCTCCACGGTGTCCGGATCCTTCCATGCCCTAGTGGCTCAGCATCTCCATGATGTCTCCAAAGGAGACATCCTCAGGGGGTGATCTTGGGGAGCCTTCCCCTTCCTCCATGTCCGTGTCCTCGGTTAAGGACTCAGGGGAGTCCACGTGCCTCCTTTTGCACTTATGCTTGCGGGGAGCTTCCTCGGGGGGACTGTCCGAGGAGGCCTCGCCAGCAACATCTTGTTCCAATGGAACTGTCTGTGACATCGAAGCAGGCTGTCCCTTTAGCCGGGTGATGGAAGCCTGGCGCAGCAGAGAGGGAGTGCAGGGAGGAGTCGATGCAGGGACCGGGGGTCCGGATGCTCTCAACAGAGCCCTCTCCACAACATCGAATGCCGAGGGAGAGCCACTCTCCAATGGATCCGAAAGTCGGCTCCCACTCGGATCCGATGAAGGGATCGGAGCCGGCACGAGACCGTTGGATCCGAGGACCAGTGTGCTCCGACCTGGACGGAGCCGAAGGCACACTGAATCCCCCGGATCCGAAGCTCGGACCACGGCTCCGAGAGGTCGGATCCGACAGACTCGAGGATAGGGTCGGATCCGAAGTACCAAGTACTGTCGGCGCCGACCCACCCCCGGCTCCAAGGCTGCTCGGCTCCGAGCACTCCGAACCCGGGTAGCGGGTCGGAGAAGGAGCAATTGGGTGGAAAAAAGGTGTTGAGCTCCCCCCCTGAGGGGGGGGGGAGGCAAGAGCACTCCCATCTGCAGCTGGGCCTGGATGAACCTTCGCATCATCCGGTCCAAGTCTGCATCTGATAAGCTGAAAGTGGATCTCGAAGAGGCCACTGAGGCAGGCCTGGAATGCCGCCTCGATGACCTCGACGGAGATCAGGTCTCCTCCTCCTCGGGCCCTGGGGAGAAAGAAGGGGGATCAGAGCCGAGGAGGAGGAGACCTAGAAGCAACGGAGGGAGAAGCCCGCTTAGCTGGCGTGGCCGAAACTGAGGTCTCGGCCTGCCGCTTGTGGTGCTTCTCCCTCCGTTTCTCTCTCCTGGCCTCCCTGTCCTCCGACACTTTAGCGGGAGTTTGAGTCCCAGTCGGAGGCGGGGGGGCAGGAGTGGCAACCACCACAGGCTGTGATGGAGCCACGGGAGTAGCAGAGGTAGCGGAGGCTGAAGCTGAATCCGGGGGTAGAAGTCCTGACAGGACCAGCTTCAACCTCCGTTCTTTCAGTGCCCTGGGGTTGAACGCTGCACAGATAGTACAGCCCGAGGTGAGGTGTTCAACCCCAAGGCACCGAACGCACCGAGTGTGGCCATCAGCCGGGGAGAGCTTATGGCCACACTCGGTACATTTAGAAAATATGGCTTTTGGGGCCTCAGCCATTCCCTTTTTTTTTTTTTTTTAACTAAAAATGAAAAGAAAAAGACAACTACACACACACAGGCCCCAAAAGACACTCAACAAACACTCACACACTAGCGAACAGCGAAGGGAGGGTATTAATTAAAAATAGGGAACCTAACTCAGACACACTTTAGAAATATTAATTTAAACTAAAACAGAAATTCCTGACGAAAAAAGTTAACTTTTTTCACTTATCTGCGGAGCTCAAGAAAAGGATCCAGCCATCACAAGCGCGGCAAACTAGATCTGAGGTCATGGAGGGTTAGCAGGGGATTATGGGTGAAGGGAGGAGCTAGGAGCAAGAAACAAGTTGCCGGCTCGGATCCGATATCGGATCCGTAACCCACAGGTTGCTGACAAATGAACAATCCTACTTCAGATCTACTACTATGAATTGAAAACTTTTAGACTGACCTGAAACTGAAGTTGGTATTTTTCTTTAAATAAATGTGTAGGAAATGTAAAGAACGTAAATATAAAATATTAAGTAAAATATGGATATTTACTTTATGTCTAAAACAGCATTAACTCCCTTAATTTAAAGCTATATTACAGATATGTAGCTGTTTGCTTATTAATTTATTTATTTTCCAGAAACAGAAAACTAGAAATGGGGGAGAAAATGGAAAAAATATCACTGTTTGCAGATGACATTATCCTATACACAGCCAAGCCAGAGCATGAGGTGTAGCCTCTGTTTGAAAAAATGCAGGAGTTTGCGAAGATCACAGGATGTAAAATTAAGGAAACAAACAAAAAAAGGGCTAGCTATGCTACGCAATGTGCCAACACACCACTTAGTGCAGTTATCCCTATTTATGGGACCATGAGAAGATTAACTATCTAGGGGTCTGGTTAATGCAGGATATTCTTCAAGTGGCCAAAGAAATGTGAGGAGAAATACATTAAGAATATTAAGTACTATAAAGAAACTGAAAACTTTACTTATGGATGAGAAGAGTAAAGTTTGGGCCGTAAAAATGTTGTTGGTACCTTTAATTCTTTATGTGGGCTAGCCATATTACCATCAGCTGAAAGAGCGGCTGTGGCTGAAACTCATGAAACTGAAGCGAGTTACTTTTGGAAAACAAGAAATAAAGAAAGAATACAATGTAAGAAATTAATATGACCAAAAGAGAACTGTGTTTTTTAAATATGAAAATGTACTTTAGAGCAATGCAATTTAAGACTATTAAATTTAATGCAGTACACGTAGTATAGGCCAAAATGGAAACACTTTATAGAAAATAATGTGTGAAATGGAAAAGAGGATACAATGATTATTTGGCAAATTCTTGAAACAGCAAAGACAAGAAACATGAACAAAAATATTTGAAGACTGCATATAAATAGGTGGTGGTGTTAGGGAAGGTCATCAAATGGGAAAGTCTGATGAGACCTATTGGTTTATCCTCTACACAGTCAAGGAAGGGGGGAAATGACTGGGCATCCACAACATGGAGAGCAAAAGACAAAGAGTCTAACTGATCAGCTGATGAAGGGGGAGAGGGTAAAAAAAAATCTGTTAAGACAGTACAGTAGGATTTCACGAACAGTAAAGAAGAGGATCACCAAAACATTTTAGGGTTGAAGTCCGAACTAAAGAAACCGTTAAAAAAATAATGAAGGAGAAGGCAAACCAAATCTACTGCATTTCCTTCCTATGACAGGTCTGAAAGAACACAGTACAAGAAAAACAATTATCAATCGGGCGTATAAAGCTATACTAGATATGAAGAATAAGAGTGACAAAAAGTTGAGCAAATTTTGAGTATAAACATGAGACAGGAAATATATAAAGGACCACAGGAAAGAGACCTGTATAGCTCTGAGATATGCAACAAGATCAAGAATATTTACGAGTTTTGTGAGGAAGTTTTCTGCACATATACCTCTACACATCAGCTATGCTTGAGAAAGTGTTCCGAGAAATGAAGGGAAGTTTTTGGTAATGTGATGGCAATGAAGTAAGTACATGAGAACATATGCTTTGGGGCTGTGAAGTGATCTTGTGAGAATAACTGTGGAGATCTGGGAAGAAAAAGTGACACTTTCCAAAGACTATTTTCTGCTTTAATGGGACACAGAAAACATTCATAGACATTCAAAAGTGTTATTAGTATTACTCATGACAGTGGGGAAAACAATCATTAGGAAATGGAAAACAAAATAAAAAAAAAAAAAATTAAATAGGTGGTAAGAAGGATGGCAGAAATAAATAATATGGAACTGAATGAGGGAAGGAAAGAAAGAGGAAGTTTTCTGGTCAAACAATGGTCACTCTGGGATAAATTGGACCTGTAGCTGGAGTGGCTTAGGAATATTTATTTGAAGAGCCCTTGAGCGTTTAACAGATGATGGAAGGAAAATATGCAGTCTATTACTAATGCATGGGGAAAGGATGAATACATTGATAAATCTAATTACCTTTAGTGCTGTACATAGTTGTGTGTGAGTATTAGAATGAGCATGAGGAGAAATGTTTAAAGTAATTTGACATTTGGGTTGTAACGATATACCTTAATAGTATAAATGACTGCAACTGCAAATGAATGAATGTAATCTCTGGTCTTCAGAATACAGGATAATACAGATTTATAATTTCAACTGTCTACACCAGAAAAAAAGAGAGGAAGTTAACTGTGCAATACGCATGAGGACTGCACATTACTTTTTGATGTACCTGAAATGGATAACAAAAAAAGAATGGGTTTTTAGACTGACAGGTGTGCATGCTACAAAGAACAAAGGAAAAAGTAAATATGTCGGTAGAAACACATCTGTATTAGCTTGTTGGAATAATGATAATATGATGTGGAAATGTTATTTTACTTTATTTCCACTTGTTTACCGGGAAAGTCATACTGGGGCTAAAATGGTCTGTTTTCAGTGTAGACTCAGGGAGAAAAGCTCCACAGAGTACAAGGATGTAACAGAACAACAGTCATATAAGATACATAATATGTACAGTACAATGCTCATATAGGATACATGTTAAACAAATCACACCTGAGGCACATATTGTAGAAGGAAACAAAGGATTAAAAAATACAAAGCTGGTTTAAGGATGTACTATAAAATACATTAGACAAGAAGATAGAAAGTTCAAGCGCTAGGTAAGCAGTTGCTTAATGAGACAGAAAAAGGAGGAAAAGGAGTACTGGGTAAGGGGTTTAGTTAAGAGGAATGGGAAGGGTAGGGAGAATAATTGAGGGATACGAGAAATCTAACTGTTTAGTGCAGCTAACTGGGGAGAGAATGGATTTATATCAGGGAAAAACGTATGCTGACAATTAAATAGGCAGTAATTGTAGTAAAGCAGAGAACACATATGACAAAATCTTCAGTACATTTGAGAACACATCAAAAGGGTTAGGAAGAGCAATGGTTTTTCAAAGCACAGAAACGTTACATGTACAGTGTGTCTAAAAATGAAGGCAACTGAGGAAAAGTAATACAGTCTACCTCCAAAAACAAATAAGGAAAGGGGAAGTAAACCTTACAGATGAAAAAAAACAACCTGAAAAATGTTTTTTTACACATGATAACGGATGAAAACTAGAGGAGAAAGGCTGAACGAAGAGGAACTGATTGAAGCAGAGAATGAAGTGAAACAGTATTGTAAAATTAGAGTTTTAGACATGCATACAAACAGCACTGTGTTTTAGAGATACAGAAAAAGAGAAGTAAATAAAAAATGAAGACTTGACAAAGGAATCCAGAAATTAAGGGATGAGAAGGAGGGAATGCAGAGAGAAACAAAGTATTACTTAATGACTGACAAAACTAAGGAGAAAATAAAGAAAGGCATATGAAGAGGCAAAGAAAGCGATGACAGTAAGTAGAAAAGCACTGAAGAACTAGAGAAAGTGATGAAATTCCATAACAAGTTCTCTGGTTTCATGTGTCATATCAAAAGCAAAATGATAAAGATGTGAAATGAAGTGATGAATAAACGTGGAGATAAGGGTTTCAGCACTGGTGCAACTACCATGGTAAAGAAAAATAATTCAAACTACTGAGTCTAGAGAAACATTTCATATATTTAAAACATTTTTAGGATTTTAATATCAGTAAAAACAGGAGCTAGAAAGAATGCTACCAGGAATAGTTTGTAAATGCTGGAAGTGCATGCATAAAAAGTATTACAGATGTTCTGGATGTAGTAACAGCAATTTTTCTGCATGGGGGAGACAGAAAATTGATGGGTACAGGACTGTTTTAGAAGAAAAAAGCTTTTGAGGGGGTGATAAATGTGAAAAATTATTGAGAATGGGTTGTCCATCTGGTATGGCTTAATGTATTAGCAGAATGTACTAATGTATAGAATGGAGAATAGTCGTTAATATGTACATGTGAGACACCTCTAAGTTTGAAAGAGATGTGAGACAGGACTGTTCAGAAGTCCATCAATATGCATCAATTTTGTCAATACCCGTGTGAAAGACCTAGGATGAATTTAAGGAATGGAAATACAGAGACTGGAAGTAAAGCCAATCCTACAGTGATGCATTATACAGGTGATTTGTATATTTCGTAAAAGATGAGGTGGGAAAAGCTTGGCACACTTGTAAAGAACGTAAAGCTAATAGGGAAACAATGACAATACTGGGAAGATTCTGCAGAATTCGTTTTTGATATGTACTCCATTTACTGCACTCAACATATGATATTTTAATACACAGTTATCTCATCCAAACTAGTGTCATGTTATCCTAGATTTCCTTAATTGTGTAACGTTTATAAACTTTAGGATGTAGACATGTGATACATATTTTGATTTTCTACTATAATTTGAAAGCAAAGAGATTATATTGGTACATTAAAATTGTTTAACCTTATGGGTCAAGAGGCTACCTGGCAGCAGGCAATTTTAGGACAAATAGACTTCTTCCACCACAGAAAATAAATACTTCAGATTATGATATTTATGCTGGCAACATTTTACATTAAAACTTAATATCTTACTTTAAAAGATATGCCTAGTACAAATTAATCGAATGTGAATACAAAATACCATGTGGCATACAAGCTGACCATTATATAAAAACAATTGGGAGTTAGTATGGAAGACTGTTTTGTAAGCAAGCCATTGCCCCCAAGACATGGTGTAGGAGGATTTGGTGAGCTGACATTCCCCACAGGTGTGTAGGTGTGTGTGTGTGTGTGTGTGTGTGTGTGTATATATATATATATATATATATATATATATATATATATATATATATATATATATATATATATATAAATATCTTGTGATGGATCAGCTCCCCATTCAGGATTAGTTTCACTGCCTTGCTTGCACTCTTTGAGGTTCCAGCTTCCCTAAGCTAAGTCTCTGAACTGGATTAAATGGGTTAGTGGAGAATGAATGAATGAATGAATGCATACATGATATGAGGGATGTTAGCTCTGGTCTTTTCACATTTCAATGTCTGACTTTTTTGTGATTTTTATATTTGGCCTTAATTGACATACACATTCCATTTTGAGAATTAGGATATGCAACACAGTAGAGCAGATAGCACTGTTGCCTCACAGCAAGAGGTTCTCTGGTTCGATTCTTGGCTAGGGTGCCCTCTATGATTAGTCTGTATGATCTCCCTGTGTTCAAGTGGGTTTCCTCTGGGTGCTTTGGTTTCCTCCCACATTCCAAAGACATGCAGTAGGAGGACTTGACACAATAAATTGACCACAAGTGATAATTTGTGTGAGAGTGTATGGTATGGAAGAACAGGAGTGGCAGGGCTAGCCACCCTTTGGTGTGAACCTTGGCTCTAGATGATTGCCATTACTGAAGTGACACCCTGACCCCATGTGTAAAAATGGGAAAAGGGGTTGTGGATGCATGGAGGGATGGATATGCAGCACCATGGATTATGTTTATGTAATTGCTGATCTTTTTTTGTGTCTTGTAATTAAAGCAGTTGTAATTTTTTGCATCTGCACTTCAAGTTTAAATTATAATTACTGCACTTAAAAGTAAATAAAAGCACACTGAAAAAGAATAATAATAATAATAATAATAATAATAATAATAATAATAATAATAACAATACCCTACACTACAGTTTAAATCTGCTTTTAAAAACTATTAACTGGGTAGTGGAGACCTGAGAAGAAAAAGAAATGACAGTGGCCAGGATCCAAAATCGTTCTGTTAAATTTTCTATGTGGTGTCAGTCTTTCATTTACGAGAATGGTTGGACATTAATGTTCGTAGGGTATCTGTTCTGTGGTATGAGGGGGTAAAATGAATAAAACTGTTTAGAAATGAAGTGCTATACAAAAAACAGTAAAGAAAGGGGTCTTGAATATGTATAATGATCTTTGTTTTATTGTTTGCAAACATTTACTAATATGTGGAATAAGAAAAGGGGCAAGATCTGAATTTTCAAGAGAAGAAAATGGATATAGTGCAGGAAGTAAAATGAAACAAAAATGGAAGAGGGAAAACAGATAAACAGAAGGGAGAAGGTACAACATATATGGAAGGTGGAAGAAAAGGAGAAAAAGGTAAAATCTAGAAAAAAGTACAACAAATAATGAAAAATAAACGACTTTTTAACTGGTCCACTGTAACATAAATACAGAGGAAAATCTGTCAACAGTTTTGAAAGAACATAGACTAGTTATATAAGAATAACTAAGACTCACACCAAATGTACCTGAAACAGGAGAGATTCACCTATACACTCAAAAACTGAGGCATGAAGAGGGAATCTCTCTAGATAAATGAAGAACCTCCTACTTAGCAGAATACATCCAATGAGAGGTAGTATTTTTGGCTGCTCAAGTCATCTAGAAGATTTCCACCATCTACTTGGATTAGGTTAATCTAATGAAACAAGTCCCGAAAGGGACTTCTCTGGCTGTACCAAGATGGAGTCGAATACTGTCAAGAACGCGACAGCCTGAAATTATACCTCTGCAGGTCACCATGGAGTGAAAGAAATGGCTTCTAGTCTTTCTTTTCTAAGTTTGTCCTTCAGACGGAGAATCAGAACAACTCAATATGGAAGAGAAAAAATGGCATGCACTGCCAATTCACCCATGACTTGCTGAACCAAATTGAACTACAAGCATCTTGTTATCTTTTGTGGTGAGCAGTATGATCTTCAGGGGAGTACGTCAGTCCATGGATGGAGATTTCAGTAAACATGAAGAAACCAAAGCCAGTTCGCTAAAATCACCTTTGATGAAAGTGAATGTTGCCTTTTTCTCCACTGTTGTGTGACCTCAGAGTTGGTATATTTATTTGTTTGACATTTGTTGACCAGGATAGTCCGTCTGAGCCTGTGCCCTTTTTTCAGCAGAGGCCCGGGGAGAAAATCTCCAAAAAGCAAGTTTTAAAATAGTAACAAGATATATCAATTCACTAATATAGACTTAACAAATGATAAAATGCACAGTATAATTGAGAAAAATTGGGTTTCATAAGAAATATAAAGCCAAATCTGTCAGCAGTGGAACTTAAGACATAATTAAATCATGAACTCTGTAAGTAGGAAGAAGAAGAAGTGAAGTAAGTAAAGAAGTGGTTAGTAAGAGGAAGGAGAGATGAGGAGGAGGAGATATGTCTAAGGATCAAGTGTTAGCTACTATGCTGCAAGATAACATAGCGAGAGAAATAAAAGGTATCAAAAATAAGAAGAGGGAGTAAGGATTGAGAAGGGTAAAGGTGAAAAGTAGGTAGTAGAAATAGTGCCAAGCAGAGAAATGACGTAGGAAGTAAGTAAAAGGGAGAGGAAGGGGGTGGAAAGTGAAGGGGGGGTTAGAAGAGAGGGAGGGAGAACTGAAGGAAAAATATTAAGTGGGGTGATTATAGGTGAGTAATTTTGTGGACAAACTTAACATGTTTGATCAAAACTGTTTAGATGGAAGAAACTGCAACTAGAAGTTGCCTATTTGCAAGAATGTATATCTAAAAAAGTGGTTCCTAAGGGACTACGTCAATGGCGCTATCCTGCAGGGTTAGTGAACAATTCAGTATTTCACAAAGAGTTGTTAGCCCTTTTTGATACACAGGGCTTTGACTTTTTGTCAGCTTTAATCAATTTTTACAATTGTGAAATTACAGTACTCATAGATGAACTTGAAGTACTGGAGACTGGATTAATGCAGGATAGTGACTTTCCACGGTATAAATATGATTATTTAAGGATTTTTTCTAGTATAGAGGCATCTATGAGTAAAATGGCTAGTAATAAAAAACGTAAAATGGACAGAGACCTCTTTGACTATAAAAATAATAAAGCCTATCCCCCTCCACCACCAATAGGGAATAATTCATTTAATAGAGAGGCTGACAATCAGGTAGCTACCCCTACTGATAACATTGAACATCAAGAGCAAACTGTGGTTCGTAGGAGCGAACATATTCGCAACCAAACCAGCAATAACTCTAATACTAACAGTGGTAACAACAATACCAATAACCAAAATCCGAACTATACACATGAACAAAATGATAGTAATCAGGTTTTTTTCAGGGACAACAACAGACATATGAACAACAACACCAGGTCCAACTACGGGGGTCAACCACAGAGGAGGAAGAGACGGAATCAATGGAGGAGATGATGCTTCCTCCAATAATGGGACCTACAGTTCTCACAAGCCAAAACTGTGATTTTAAAATTTACAACTACACGGTTTTGACTGTTGACCAACCAGTTGTTGAATTTTTTTCGAAAGGGCTGTCTTTTGTCCCTGACAGAAGGGGCGATTTGGTTAAAACTATTATAGACCTAAAATTATTTGTTAGGAAACTGAATTCAGCAGTTTCTCTAGGTAACACACCTGCCCTTTGTAACACTTTGAGAGTATCAAGTGTGTTTAATCTGCCATTGAATTGCATTTTGAATTTATTTGAAAAAGTCTGTGAAATTGATTTAAGATCTAAGCTTAATAATAATTGTTCTGCTGTAAGTAACAACAAAAAAACAAGTAACATCTCTAGGAATGAACTGGAATTTATTACTTTGCTATCTGACTGTAAGGTTAGAGTCATGAAACCAGACAAGGGAGGGGGGCTGGTATTCATGGATGAATATTTGTATGATAAAAAGATGTTAAACCACCTGCAGTCTGACATATACTCGATTTCCAGTCTTAATGAGATAAATGGTGCCTATAGGAAAATTAGGGGTATCTTGGATGATTATTTTTGGAAGGTAGTATTGATTGTAACATCTTTCATTTTCTATCCATGCCAGCTCCAAAAATTCCCGCTATATTTGGCACACCGAAGATTCATAAAAATTGAGTAGATCCCCCATTTCGGCCTATAGTTGATGGGAGAGAATCTATTACTTATGCTTGTGCGAAATATGTGGATGGGATACTTAAGCCGATGTTAAAAGGGGAACCCCAGATATGCAAAGATTCCTGGGACTACTTGGAAAATTTTAGTAAAATTGAATATAATTCAGAGTATGTGTTTCTGGTAGTAGATGTAAAAGACCTATACACTGTAATTCCACACCAACTTGGTATAGATTGGACCAGGAATTTTATGCTTACTAAAAATGCTACTTCTGTACAGATGTATGTTGTGGAGACCCTTCTGGAAATTGTTTTTTCAAATAATTTTTTAATGTTTAAGATTCAATTTTATTTACAAAATACTGGAATCGCCATGGGGTCACCATGCGGATGTAGCTTTGCTAATAGTGTAATGGCATTCTGGGAACATGAATTTTTGTTTAATAATGAATTATATCAACAACATGTCACTTGGTATACAAGATACCAAGATGATATGTGTTTTATTTGGAATAGTTCACCAGATCTAATTTCTGACTTCATAGACAGCATTTCAATGATGACTGACTTTTTGGAGTTTACATACTCTATGACTATGGAAGAAATGCATTTCTTAGATGTAACTATATCTAAAGATAGGGTTAACAATAAGTTTAAATCTTTTATCCATAGAAAACCAACTCATTCTAATAGTTACCTTCACTTTTCAAGTTGTCACCCCATCCATCAAAAAAGAAGTGTGGTTAAAGGACAGCTTGTTAGGGCTGCCAGGATGATATCAGAGGAGGCTGACTTTTTTAGAGAATGTGATAATATAGGCAAAATGTTCCTGTGTAGAGGCTATCTATATAATCTAATAAAACAGTTACAAGAGGAAGTGCAGACCAAAAGACAAAGTGGTCACTTTAAGCCATTGTTGGGAGGTGGATTATTGGATAGGTTGACTAAGTTGGGTACAAATAATAATAATGATTTGGTATCAAACAATATTACTTTTTTGTTCACATATAGCATTGACTTCCAGGCGATTAGGGATATATTGACTAAAAATTGGAATATCATTCTGGAAGATAGAGCATTAGCTAAAACTTCAGGCACGCATCCAACTTTTGCATATAGAAGGGGTCCCAACTTAAAGGCAATTGTGGAAAAAAGTAGAGATTCTAGTAAACAAAAAATATTTGGTATGAGAAAATGTGGAATGTGTAGCCAGTGTAAATATGTTGTAGCTTGTAGTAAAATTAATATTAATAAATTAAATATTTCCATCCAAGGAAACTTTAACTGCGAGTCAAGTGGGGTGGTTTATGTCGCTGTTTGTGAAAAATGTCCTTCCTTTTATATTGGCAAAACAGAGAGGAAACTGAGAAAGCGAATTTATAAACATTTATATGCCATAGGAAGGAATGACTTGACAAACGCATTAGCTAGGCATATTCTTGAATATCCAGAACACAGTTTCCTATTTTCTGTTATCCATCAGGTAAATACTGATATTAGAGGTGGGCCCTGGCAGCTCCATTTAGAAGAGCAGGAGCTGTTCTGGCAAGTTAGAACATCTGCACAGTTTCCACCAGGGCTAAATGATGTTGCCTCTATTAAGTGTATTTTAAAATTAAAAGCCTTACGTAGATAAATTAGTAGGCAACAATGCCTTCTTAGTAAGGTTATTAAATTATATGGTTGGTGTTTTTTTATAGTTATATCCACATTTAAATCTAAATATAAGTATAGTATACATATACATATATATTTATACTTATATGCATGTTGAGTGGCTTGTAAACATCATACATTTAATTTAAATCAATGTGTTTTATCCTATTTTATCTGATATTATACTAATGTTTTTATTTAGTTATATATTTATATAATGAAATGTGTAGGGGTAATCTTAATTATGTAAAGCTCTATGTACTTGTTAATTTGTCAATCTGTTAATTTGCTAATTGTTTGGGTCAGCTGAAGTGGAGTGTAATGCTGGGGCTTTGTATTTTGTATTTTGTCTGAGGAAGGCTGTATATTATTGCAGCCGAAAGCGCTCACTTTGAATATCTGGAATAAACAGTCCGTGCCGTTTTTCATCTGGTTGCTGCTGCCTGGTATTTTTATTTTTAGTTTAGCTGTTTGGTTTTTCGTTTGTTGGGTGATTGCAGTTACATTTCCAGGCAGAAATTAGGTGATTTTTGATGTTTTTTGATTAGGTGAGTTTGATTATATTTTTTGATATATAATTCTATATTATAATTATTAATTATCATTATAACTATTGTATAACTAAAATAATATATAATTCTGTGGGTGGAAGATGTCCCCCCACATGGGGGTGCAGTTGGGCTTGCCCTCCTACAAAAAAAAAATTGTTTCAGTGTTCCCTGAAGGTGGCTTTGGTGAACTGGTTTTGGTTTATTTGCATTTGTCAGAACCACCTTTGATGGACTGACATGAACCCAATCACTGGACAGGTCTGCTCCTGGAAGACCATCATGAATCAGCCTTTCTTATTCTTAGCTCTGTGAGAAGACAGAATTTCTGGCGGAAAGAGTTCCATGGTCACCATTGTGGGGATGTGAAAAGCTGTAAGGGTGATGCCTCTGTCTACAGTCCACTGCAAGACTTGCATCGACTATCTGCACGGGGGACAAAATTGCATTCTGTCTTGTTTGTTCATGTCCTTGTCCATGGCCTTGATGTCTGAACAGAGCAAACCTTAAAAGGCAAGCAGACTTATGTGAAATTGCCCTGTAAGGCCTGGGTCAATATGGACAGAATCCTACTAAACATTCTAGACACAGATGATTGACCAAATGTGAACATATTGTACCAAAAATGATGGCAAGCCAAAGCAAAGGAGTTTTCTCTGAAGCTCTGTGACAGTATTGTGCCAAAAACTATCATTATTAGTGATGCAATCTAGGATTCCTGCTGAAGATAGGACCTCAAACTTGCTGTGCTTCTTTAATACACTGAATAAAATGAGACACAAAACTTTGTACACTTCAGAATGAGAAAAAAAATATGGGGACAAAAGCTCTCTTCTCTTCATAGAAAGAAGGGGCTCTAAGACCTTCTGAGTAATCAAATCTGGATCTGTTCTACTACAAAAACATTGACTGATCTCAAAGCAGGCCTCCTGACAGAGGACAAGTATAACAATTCTAATACTTCACCATGCGAGACTATGTCCAGAACCTATCCACACCTGGTGATGGTTCCACAAACTGGGGAAAGCTCAGAAGAACCAGATTCTTACAGCAGTCAAAAGGGGTGTTAAGGACTAGTCCAGTGTCTCTTGTGAAGTCTGTTTCCCAAGGTAGGGGTACCAGTATGACAATGTCTCCTGTTAGTTAAATGTCTTCTTCTGCCTACCACTACACATCATCTTAGGAAGATGGACTAGAACGAAAAAGAAGCTGCAGATACTGCTGAAGCCTCAGAGACCTTCCACAGTGGTCAAAAGTCTACTTCATTTTTTTTTGCAGGTCTTTGATATTCTCCTGCAAATCCTATCCAAAGAGCTAAACTCAGAAAGTGCCATCCAGCAAAGTCTGACTCACCTCCACCATGAACATAGGTTCATAGATGATCTACCATCAGCTGGTGCAGAAACATCTCAACTGATGTTGCCCTAATTACAACAGTGTCACAATCAAAATAACAGCCGACTATATGAAAGTTACATATGAACCATGCAGATCTAAACTGCAGACTCCCTGACCTCAGAATTAAGCAGCTCTACAAGCTTATTTACAATCTGATACACAATGAAGGACTATAACTGGGAAAGGTCAGAGAGAACATTTAGGTCCCCAAGGCCCACAGTGGCTGAAGGAAACACCATAATGCCCGTCCTGTCCAAACCTCTGGACTTCTTATCCTATTGACAGGTGGAAGGATGCTCTGGTTTGTAAGATCCAGACTTAGCCATAGATTACATGGGAATCTGTCTTAGGATATTTCAACAGGATTTCATTCCAGTTCTTGAGGGTTTACAGATGCTATAAAAAACTTCAAGGCCAAAAGCCAGCTGCTTCCAGGCAGCAAAGTTGGCATTCTTTAAGGCAGGTTTCTTAAGAGGAATGATGCAAGGTTCCTTAGCATTTGTTCCAAACTACAAACTCAGGCTTTTCTGCAGGCAAAGTTGCAACTGGCTAGTTTATGGAGGACTCCATAAGAAGATATACTCTCCAGATGAAAGGGATATATAGGGGGTAGAGGTAATATGGAAAAGAGGTCCCTCCATGCCTTATACTTCTTTAGAAATAGGGACATCAGACTTGCTGAGCTCCCCCTTTTAGACAGATTCAGAAGAGGAGGGGGGGGGTCACATCCTCAAGTTAGCTCCGACAAGGGCAGACCTAGTCTACCATTCGCCTCAGGCATCAAGCAAGTGGGAAGCAGGCAGGCAAAGTGAGCTGAGAAATGGGTCCCACCACAGAAGAGCACTGATTCAGGAGATGCCTGAAAAAGGCTCTGTGTTGGCATCAAACTGTATGCCTTAAAAGTCCACTTCTAAATTCACTCGTAAAGTGTCAACCAACTTTAACAACCAACTCCCCAGAGACAACTGTAGTTCCACCAGGTGCAGGAATAACAGGCAGGTCCCCTGCATGAAGCCTGGAGTCACAGGAGTGAGGTTTAAAGGAGCAGCCTCCTCAGGCTCTGCTTCTATCACACAGCCATCACCAGGGGACTTGACAAACCTGATTTGCAATGGCAAGCTGGTCTCCAGATAAATACTAAAAAACACATAGAAGTCGTGAGTTTTAAATTCAAGAATCATCCACAAAGGTGGTTTACTGAGGAAGCAGTTCTCTCCTTTTACTCTCTAGATCATCAACAAACTACTAGTGTAAAGTCAGTCCATCAACAGCAGGGGAAGGATTCAAAAATGTAGACAGGGAGAAGAATGCTTTTTTCAGGAATCAAGTGCTAGACAGCTTTGTGCAGTGAACTACCCTCTCTCCCTTTGCTCTGGCTCATGTCAGGAATCTCAAGAGGGACTCTCGTTCCAATCACTACACTGGTTAATCTTCAAAACTGCAGCCCTTTAAGGAATGAGAAAATCCATGGGCTTCCCATGGCCTACTGTCCGAGTAGCTGGATCAAACTGTTTACACCTGTAGCACTCTTTAGAGTTTACTTTCCTCTAGGGGATACAGACAGTGCCAATGCAGGTTCTGGCTGTTGACGTGTCGAAATGAAGGATACTTAAAAAGCTTTTTACACCTCTGGCACTGAATGCTGTAACTTTCTTATGATGTGCAGTAGGATCAAGAGGTGAACTTTGCATGTGGCAAAAAGAAAGGACTAGTTCGCCTTCCTAGTTCTGATACATGATGTTGCACTTTATGTTACTGGCAGGTATGAACATCCCTAAGCACAGAAGGTAAAGAATTTTCTAGTAAAAGATGGTCATTAGAAGACGAATAAATCTTGTCAGTTACTCACTGCAGTGCACCCCTTGCTGTAAGCTCAGGAGTCTGTGTTGTCAAAACTCAGCTACAGTGAATATCAGGATCAATCTACTCAGATCATCCAGATGCTCAACTCTGCTATATTTTGAAATGTGACTTTCTAGTATCCTCAAGGATATGCAGTCAATCTGGGATTAAAATGCTGCTGTAATCAGGAAGGATGCAAAATATATAGTATATATGATAAGCCAGCTGTCTACTTTCCTATTAACTTACTGGGTAAAAGTATACAACCTACTGCTATGTCTAGCAGAGCTCTCCAATATCCTCGAGACATGATATAAATTTAGCATGGAATTATGGCATAATATCAGCATGCATGCCTCTCAAGTAGGAACGAGCTATTTTACTGAGCAAACTTGCAACTACCTTTTGAAACTGGATTGCATAAAAATAATTGACTCCCTCCTTCTACTTTCATGTGGTATGGTATCACACTCTCCTGCATCACCAAAATTTGAAATATTCGACAACAAGGCCCACTCGAACTTGGAGAAAATAATTTTTTAATGTGGTCATCTTGAATGGAAAAGGCTGTTCTGTTACATTGTCAGCAAAGTAGTCCTTTTTTAACATCACCAGCTAAAATGCACATTAATACAAATTAAAAACGAACGTCATTCAGTGGCTTTTGATCAAACATACACCAAACGAACACAGAACACTCAAGCAACTACACGACTACCTTAACTTGCAGCAGTCAGTTGGCTGCACTTCAAGGTATTCTCCAGTAAAGACACAGGCAACAAATTTATACCACAAGAAAATTAAGCCAACTTCTATTGGATCATTCTTTTCAATGTTATCAAATGCTTCTTAACAGTTCACCTAATACCTACTGTGGCAACTAACCAAAACACAGAGACAAATTTATAAACTAAGATCATCAACATGGCAACAAGGTTAATGTGTTCATTCTTAACTCTAAAACTACAGAGCTACAGATGTTACTGTACAATATGGTAATATTATCTCATGTGGTGGCCTCTTTAATGCTACTGAACTTTCAAGGCATATAATGCAGCATTCTATTAGTCACCCAAATACATAATATTCAGTTTAACCTACCTCTTTTTGCCTCACCGATTCACAGTTGTACAAGAAAGTTCCAAACCGGCAACTGTAAAGGTGATCCAGAATAGTGGACAAGAACTGTTCATTGAATTCGAATGCTATAGGAAACTGAAAAAAGCATAAACAATAATGAAATACTGCCTTTAGGACACAAGATAATACGCTTCAGAGTATGCCCTTAATAAACTGATTATTTATGTTACAAAATAGAAAGTTTGACTCTTCAGAATTAATGCTAGTTCTATGTATAATTTAGGCAACCACATAGACTCCAACAAAATCGTTGCTAAAGTCAAAAATTTGTGCAGAGGCATGACTGCTTTGTGAATGTTTGCAATTCAAGCAAAACATCCTTCCCTGAGCATAAGCTTGGGTGCTCTTGTCATCATTGCACAGGTTGTACTCAAAATGTGAAATGATAACTCTGTTTCACTGACTCCCATGCTTAAACAAGGTAGAGACATTGACATTAGTGAGACTACTGAACTATGAGGGTAAGGAAGTTTTCCCTTACCGCCCCCAAGGCTGTGTAATCTTGGTGTCAGTACATTTAAAAATGCTGAATGTGTCCATGTGTGTGGGAAATGCAAAGGGGGGCTTGCCCCCAGCAAACATCTTTGTAAAATGGTAAAGTTAACAATATAAACTACTGACTTTTTGTGTTCAATGATTCTCAGTGCTATGTCTAGTGGAGCGATGTTTAACCATACATCCTGAAATCTGCTTTGGAACCCAGGTAAGTAAATGCACACTGAATGTAGCAGACCTTTGCACAAGGAAAGAGGAGTTTCCAAATTGTTTCATGAGCATTTTAGCTGTAGCCTGCAATATATTTAAAGCAAAAGACAAACAGGAAAAGATGACCCACAGAAAAGTCACCATGGAAACACAAACTACAAGCATCTGTAAGAATTTTTTTTTATTATTATTCCCTATCTAGACCTTACTTTTTAGGGCGGCCACGGTGGTGCAGCAGTTAGCCTTGCCGCCTCACAGCAAGAGGTTCTCCGGTTCAATTATCGGCTGGGGTGCCTTTTGTGTGGAGTCTGCATGTCCTCCCTGTGGTCGCGTGAGTTTCCTCCGGGTGCTTCAGTTTCCTCCCACATCCCAAAGACATGCTGTAGGTAGATTGGACACTCAAAATTAGCCCTAGGTTTGAGTGCGTGCATGTGTGTGCCTTCTGTGGAAGGTCAGGCGCCGGGCTGAAAACTCAACACCGTAAAACTCCACTGCCAATCATGAGCGGACAGGTGATCCGCTGTGGTGACCCCTAACCCGAAAAAAGCCAAAAGAAAAAGATCTAGACTTTTCTTTTTAAGTCTTCTGATATGTAACTAATAAATGTTACTGAATTATCAATGTGAATATACATGTGAGCTTTAAATATTCTTTTTAGTATAAAAAAGGCCTCACACAGCATACCTGACCCACACCACAATGCAATGTAAAAAATGTGCAGAAGTTTTACAAGTGACAGTTCAAGACCGAAATGATGAATCAGTTCAGCTGCACACACTGTTACGATAAATATCTCAATATCTGGCATTTTGCCTGCTAAATATCACAATACTTACCGTATTTCTTTCTAAATTAGACCTAACCAGGGAGTAATGCCTAGCATGTTTTTTCCAGGGTGTTCATGATATAAGCCCTACACCAAAAATAAGCCCCAGTTCCGATTCTTACTGTAACCTAATCATCACTCACACTTGATGGTTGATATCCTTGGCCCATTAACCCATGCAGGTGTACTTTAATTGGTCAAAGTACAGACAACATGCAGGAAGCGCACTCTCATAGTAACGAGCAGCTGTGGTAGTGTCTTCTCTTCATAACCGGCGCCATTTTGTGTTGTCACTCCGGTCACGTAAAGTCTTCAATTAACCCCCCCAGACAAGATGAGTGCAAAAAGAAAGAGCTATTCTGTCGAGTACAAGAAAGGAAGCTTGGAGGACTCTCGTGGAAAGAACCTGATGGCTTTCTATAAAGAGAAGAAGGTAGATCTCCAAATGGTCTGAAAATGGTGAGCAGCATACGTTAACCTCAGTCAACAAGCCAACGAGAGAAACGCTAAGAGGTGTAAGTGTGGATCAGGTTGCAACCATTATATCCTGAGCTTGAAGACATCATCTGTGAGTGGATTCTAACCGGAGAGCAAAGGCTTTGGTTATGTGCAGGGCTGATATTCAAGCATTTGACCTTGCAATAGCACCACAATTAGAAATATCCACAGAAGAATTCAAAGCATCACAATATTGGCTGGATGGCTTCCTTCAGCGATATGAACTTTCTCTAAGAAGATCAACAACACTGTTCAAGCTGGAACATAGTGAAGTTATTAGCGGGCACTTGTGTTCAAGTCCTTTGTTGATGGCATTAACTTTTCTAAATACCAGCTCTCAAACATGATTGCTATGGATGAAACTGCAGTGTTTATGGGCCAAGGATCTCAAACAACAATTGATTAGAGGCTGCCTCGTCAATCTACATTCCCTCCACTGGTTACGAGAGTGTACGTGTTACCTGTATTATGGCAACTCGTCTAGATGGAAAGAAAACTCCACCTCTAATCGTTAGTAAGGGCAAGAAAGATAAGATTGAATGTGTTTCAGTCACATTCTTGAAACCGAAAAAGCCTGGTGCACATAAGCAGTTATAAGGAAGTGGGTCGATGTAATGCTGCCACTTGTTTTGCGAGGAGGCGAAAGAGGTCTGCTAGTCTGGGATTCAGCCAGCACTCACCGCGCTAAAGAAATGAAGAAATTCCTAGCACGGAAGAGAATAGATCAAATAATGATTCCCGCAGGAATGACTGCCTAACTCCAGACTCTTGATATTGCAATAAACAAGCCGTTAAAGGACCATTTGCGCATGGAACTCAATGACTACACTGAAAATAGAATGCAGAGAAATCAGCATGGAAACTTTGTGAAGCCTAGCCTGCAAGAGGTTGTGACTTGGGTGAAAAATTCATGGGATAAAATCACTGACAGCTGTGTTGCCAATGCACTACGAGCACGCTACCTGGACAAGCAGTGCTCATTTAAGGAGAGCTCAATTGCTAGGCATGACTGACTGGGGCCAATGGTGCTACAGGAAATGGAGTCACAAGAAATTCAGACCAAAACTCAGAGGTTGGACACTTATGACAATGTCCCAGAAGAAGATGACATGACTGTATTTGAATAACTGTGAAAGCCAAGGAGCATCTGCGCATGGAACTCAATGACTATTCTGGACTTGAAATGTTTGTTGCACTGTTTATGTAGAATTCACACAGAACTGTCAACCCATTATTAGAACTGTTCTCCAGTAATAGAAAAGTACAAAATAAATGTAAATTTATGCACATGAATAAATGCTGATTTTGTACATGAAGAAATGTTGATTTGTGTTCATTAATTAATGTCAATTTTTGTACATGAATAAAGACTGTTGTACGGTGCGGGTAAATAAGGCATCCCCTGATAGTAAGGCCTAATGCGTGTTTCGCTGGGATAAAGAATATAAGACCCGGTCTTATTTTCGGGAAAATACGGTATCAGACATACTGAAGCCCTGCTAAATGTACTGGACAGGTCAAACAGTACTATGCTCCATGAAACAATGAAAAGACGTCAGGCAAAGGCAAGAATTTATGCAATTTTTCGAAAGTATTTTACTTTTTTAACTTTGTTTTGTGACAAAGAAATGCAACTCAGTGAGGTGTAGTTACACTGAAATACAAGAAGAAATGCAACTGCATATACTGTATACAATACAGACGGTCTACACAGGATAAAAACTGCAAGGAATTGTCAGCAAACACTTCACAAATAAAAAAGACAGAATTCATATCACAGTGTGGTTTGGGTTTTTACCTGAACCCTGTCTCTTGTGCACATATTATACGGTGTATAACAGTCAGTTTAGAAGCATGCTGAAATGGCATAAGCTCAGTTTAATAAAGCTTTCGATCATAAATGTGTAACAGTTAAAGTATTCACAGGTTTACAGGTTGCTACTAGACAAAAGAGTAGTTAACCCTTTTGAAACCTAGTCAGTTCAGTCCCACTGACATACCCAACTAGTTACTCCCCCTGCCCATAATGGATAGGGTGGTATAGTTATTGGGTAAATCTGCAGTTTTTAATACGATCTGTGAATGAAATATAGAATTACTTGACTATATTCAACAGTAAACGTGTTTGAAAATGTCGGCTGCTGTTATAATTTTTATCATAAACTTTTACAGCATGCATTCATAATTAATGCTAAAAGAGATATTACCAGTACACAATATGCAGTTACACAATTACTGCAATACATGTGGCTGTGAATAGCAATGTCTCTGGTGTGATCTGAAGAGAACTTTATTTGAATTTTTATTAACTTATTTACTTATTATTAACAGTGAGGCAATTCAAGAGAGAGAAAATGCGTGGGGGGAAGATTATCAGCATGGAATAGAAAGGAAGTGTATTCTAAGGGTTCTTCAAGGAGTTATACTGTGAGATAAGGATTTGAAAAGTACAGTTGTGTACACTTACCATAAATGTAGATGTTCAAGTGTATTCACTGTTGCAGTCATCACATTTGGGTTATCTGCTTGCAGTAGCCCTCAGTCGGCCTGATTATCAAAGTCTTGGGTCCTGCGTCAGTTGCTCTCTCATCTTCCGTGATGTCAGGTAGTCAGGGGTATAAAGCATGCAGCCAATGCCATTACATCAGATTTTCTTGCCCCAGATGTCAGGTGCCCCCCTAACGGGAAGCAATTTTTATATATATATATATATATATATATATATATATATATATATATATATATATATATACACACACACACACACAAGGTTATACCTCAAACAAAAAAGCAAATACACCAAAAAGCTCAGGACTGCAACAGTGAATACACTCAAACATCTACATTTATGGTAAGTGTACACAACTGTACTATGTTCTTCATGTTTCACTGTTGCAGTCATCACATTTGGGTAGATTCCCAAAGCTAAGGATGGGAGGAGGAATTTAGACAGCATTAGGACCAGCTATAAGGCCCTACAAGACTGCAGTGGCAAAGCCAGATCTGGATTTAGAGAAAATTGGCAAATGGTAATGCTTGGTGAAAGTATGTACAGAACTCCAGGTGGCAGCTTCTAGGATGTCTCTGGTAGGGACACCTCTGAGAAAGGCTGTAGAAGTAGATGAAGTCCTGGTTGAATGGGGTCTACTCCCCTGTGGGATAGGATTTCCATGGTGCTTATAGCAGAAATTAATGCAATGGCCTATCCACTTAGAAATGGTTTATTTTGAAATAGCCTTTCCCTCTGGCCCTGCAGCAAATGCCACCAGCAGTTGTTCAGATTTCCTTTGAGGTTAAGTCCTGTCCAAGTAAAATCTAAGTTGTCTGTGCACATCTAATGAGTGCAGTATACGTTCCCCTTTGTTCTGTGGGTTAGAAAAGTAGGTTGGCAAATGAATGGATTGATTAAGAGCCACAGTGGATACCACCTTGGGCATGAAGGAGGGATTGGTCCTGAGGGACACCCTGTCGGCATGAAAGATGATGAACGGTTCCACTGCCATAAGGGCCTGTAATTCAGATACCCTTCTTGCTGAAGTGATAGCTAAAAGGAAAGCTGTTTTCCAAGAAAGGAATTTTAACTCTGCGGTGAAAACATATTGGACCTGGTCATCACCAACATGGGCGACAGGTGTTCACCACCAGAGGTCAACCCGTCACTGGTTAGATCAGACCATAGACTAATCACTCTGGATGTCCACACCTCATCACTATCCCTAACTAAGGAAACCACAGTAAAAAAACTTTTCTAAAGCAAACTTCACCTTACTTAAGACAGAGGTGGTAAGTTTCACAGCCCCCACGCTAAAGGATAACGCTGCCCAAGATGCAGAAACCTTTACAAATGCACTCTATAAGCATCTACAAGGATGCATGGATTGTGCCATCCCTAGCAAAACAAAGACTCACTCCTCTAAGAGAAGGAAACCAGTTTGGTGGACCCCTGCAATAAACAGGCTATACAATAGGAGGAGGAAACTAGTTCAGAAAAAAAGCAAATCTCAAGAAGGAAAGACATCCCTGATCAGTATCAGTAAGAAACTGATGTCCCTCATGAAATCATCCAAGGCCAACTTCAAAAGAAAAATAGCCAAGGATTCAAAAGATAACCACAAAGCCTTCTTTAGCTATGTTAAGAATCTAAGTGGCAACTCGCAGATATGCACTGAACTAGTGCAAAATAGTACAAAATATACTGAACCTACTGATATTGCCAACATCCTGGCAGACAGATTCAGTTCAAACATCACCCCCCTCTCACCTCCAAAAGGGCCCACAACAATACCGGAAAAGTGTAGTGTCCCAAAAATCACAGACGCACAGGTGAAAACAGTCCTTTCAAAAGCCAAAAACACAGCGTCAATGGGACCAGATGGTGTCCCAGGCTGCGTCTGGCACGAACTACAGAATGAACTAACCCCCCCACCTAAACACACTGTTCAACCTCAGCCCCTCCACATAGAATGGTGCACAGCAACGGTTACTCCTCTCCACAAAGGAGGGGCCACAACTGACCCTGGTAACTATCCCCCCATAAGCCTGACTAGCCTGGTCTGCAAGGCTACGGAGTGCATGATCATGGAACTCATTAACAAAGACATTGGGAACATCCAAATACTTGACTCGACCCAGTTCAGCTTTGTTAAGGGCAGATCATGCCTACTAAACCTGGCTGATTTCTTCGAGACAGTCACCAAGGCCAAAGATGAGGGAAAGGTGGTTCACACAGCCTACCTTGACCTCACCAAGGCTTTCGACACCATTCCCCACTCAGGTATTACAGAAAAACTCACCAGCCTGAACATAAACCCCTACGTCACGAGATGGGTTGCCAACTGGCTTACAGGCAAAACTCACATGGTAAGAATAGCAGGCTCCAGGTCCGGCTCTAAACCAGTTGCAAGTGGTGTCTCACAAGGCTCGGTCTTGGGACCCCTACTGTTCGGCATATACCTCTCAGAAGTACAGGCAAACACAGGAGGACTATGGCTAACCAAGTTTGCTGATGACTGCAAACTGGGAGCCATAACTGACTCTCCGGCTGAAACGGACATCCTCCAAAAGGGCCTTACTGAGACGGACACCTGGTGTCAAAGTCATGGCCTCAAGCTAAATGCTAAAAAATGCATTGTCAGCCCATTTAGGAAAAACAGAACACCCACAAATTACCACATAGGTGGCAGCCCCCTTAACACAGAAGAGGTAATAAGAGTTCTGGGGACCCAGGTAGATAGTAATCTCTACTTTGACAATCATATTGCCAATGTAGTTAGGAAATCCTTCTATGTGGCCCATCTAATTACTAAAGGGTTAGCATCTAGAAATAAAGAGGTTATAGTGCCCCTCTACTCATCACTCATTAGACCCATCATAGAGTACACTGCTCCATTTGGGATGTACCTCACAAGACACTTCCAACAGCTGGAAAGACCAGAAAAGTACCTCACCAAGAGGATTACTGGTCTCAAACATATGTCCTATGCAGCCCAACTGAAAAAACTCCGGCTGTACTCTGGCATATCGCTTACTCAGAGGTGATCTCTGCCTGACATACAAAGCCAAGTCCAACTCAGAAATGATGGACATGCTCCACCTAAAGAAATCCAAGTCACTGCGAGCCACGCGCTCTACTGAGCTAAACCTCGCCACAACAATAAATAAAACATGCTGGAGGGATAAATTCCTGTCACAGAGATTCCCCATGCTTTGGAACAAAATTCCAAATTACATCAGGCAGAGCCCCTCACTAACACTCTTCAAGAGAAACCTTGACGAGTGGATGGGTAACAGAAAATACACCCCTGGGATCACTTCATTGGCTCTCCGTGACAGAGAATCAGTTAATTAATCAATGGGGCGGCGAAAGCGACACACTCTGGCTAGGCTTATAAATGCTCTCAGGCAGATAGCCTAGTACCTACCTATGAACTTACATCTGGCTCAAAGGGAGGAAGAGTGAGTTTTTCCAATACAAAGTTAAGGTCCCAGGGTGGGGTTGGGGCTCTCCTGGGTGGTCTTAAGTTTTTGGCCCCTCTGAGGAACTGCTTGAGCAGTGGATGAAAAGAGGGGTGGTTCTGTGTTGTAATGAACTGAAATGGCTGAGGTGTGAATTTTGATGGAGGAAAAGGAAAGGCCCTTGTGAAGCATCTCAGTTAAGTATTGAAGAATCTGAGGTAAATTGGGCACTGTTGTGGCCATCCCTTGAATTTGGTTCCAGACAGAATCTTTTCCATTTTTCAGCACAAGATTTTTTAGTACTAGGCCTCCTTGCCTCCAAAATGACATCCAACACTTGTTTACTGAGAGATGGTAATGGAGAAATTAGATAATTAGCCAGGTTGCCAGGTTCAGGGTTTGAAACTGGGGGTGCAGAATCTGATCTCCTGCTGTGACAGCAGGGTAGGGGTCTGAGGCAGGTGACATGGGGCTAGCAGTGACACACTGTGCAAGAGGGGGTACCAGTGCTGGCGTGGCCAGTCTGGTG
Source organism: Protopterus annectens (assembly GCF_019279795.1). NCBI lineage: Eukaryota > Metazoa > Chordata > Ceratodontiformes > Protopteridae > Protopterus > Protopterus annectens. Next base: position 428,079,624 of record NC_056749.1, read on the forward strand.
CAATCAGTATCATCCTTGGTTTGTCCTGTTTGATCTTTAGTAGTTCCTTGGAGGGGAGAGGCAGAGGCGGAAAGGCATAAACTGATAGATTTTTCCAGCTGAAGGACAGAGCATCCACTTTCCAAGCTTGCTTGTGGGGAGTCCTTGTGCAGAATTTGTCCAATTGATAGTTCTGGGGGGATGCAAACAGGTCTATATCTGGGCTCCCCATTTGTTTATCAGCATGTTGAAAGTCTTTGGTTCCAGTTTCCACTCATGTGGGTCCATGAGACTTCTGCTTAGTTCGTCTGCCAGTGTAATTAGTTTTCCTGGCAGGAAATGAGCCTGTAGATGCACTTGGTAGCTCAAGGCTGTGTTCCACAGAGCCATGGCTAGTCTACAGAGGCGGTAAGAATGGGTACCCCCTGCTTGTTTATGTACCACATGACAGTGGTGTTGTTCATCTTTACCATTAATTGTCCTGGAGGAATGTGGTCCTTGAAGGCTGTCAGAGCATTCTGTACAGCTAACATTTCTTTTTGATTGATATGAAGGTGTATTTGACTTGGGTTCCATTTGCCTTGAATGCACTTCCCTGCCAGGTGAGCACCCCCATGCATAGTCTGATGCATCTGTTGTTAGGGTTTGGGCGGCAGGGGTAGAGTGAATGGTAGACCCTTGTTATGTTGGAAGGCCTCTGCCCACCAAAGGAATTCTAACCTTAGGCAAGGTATGATAGGAGTCATTGCTTATAGATATTGAGAATGTTACTTTTTAGATACCACTGTAGTTTCCTCATATGCAGTCTTGCATACGGAATTAGTAGAATGCAGGAGGCAATGAACCCCAAGGCTTGCAGTATTTGCCTTGCAGACAGCAGGGTTTTTGTGGCTACCAGTATGATGTAAGTTGTCAAATGAATTTGTTTCTCTGGCGTGAGGAAAGCCATCTAGGAAGTTGTGTTCAAGCTTGCTCCCAGGAATATAATTTGTTGACAGGGTACCAAGTGTGATTCCTTTTTGTTTATGATGTACCCCAGACAAGTTAGCACCTTTTGTGCAAATGCCAGATGATTCAAAAGTATGTCCTGGCTTTCTGCCTTAATTAGGCAATTATCTAGGTATGGGTATAATTGAATATTTCTCAGAAATCAAAAAAACCGCTGACAGTCCTGTACTAGAAAAACTTTTATTCGGGAACTAAGTTAGAACAAAAACATGTTTAATTTATAGCATAAAGGCATCACCTGATTCAATTAAACAATCAAGTATATAGTTCTATATGCTTAAAGTGCCAAGTGCAGTAAAAAAATCCATAGTCTTAAAAAGACAGCATAGTATGTAAGCACAAACAACTCTACACACTAAAAATATCTTGATATAAAATTGACAATAGGTATCTAAAATCAAGATAATAATGATTTTAGAGAATTGTTTTGGCAAATTAAATTAGACGCTACTACCTTCCCCGGCTTGAACGATGCAATACATTTAACTAGCCTGCTTAAATTGCGAGCTTATGAAATTTGAAGTTGTTTAAACTTTTAATATATCAATTCTTTATTTGCTATCTTTTTATGGCTATGGAATTTTTTGCTGCACTTGGCATTTTAAGTATATAGAACAATTTATTTGATTGTTTAATTGAATCAGGTGATGCCTTTATGCTATAAATTAAACATGTTTTTGTTCTAACTTAGTTCTGATGAAGTCAGCTTGTGGTTGCTGACGAAAGCGCTTAACTGTTGTGGTTTCCCGAATAAAACTTTTTCGAGTACAGGACTGTCAGCGTTTTTTTTTATTTCTGCCAAGTTTTCTGTAGGTTCTTGGTTTTATATCTGAATATTTCTTTGCCTGAAAAATGCAATGACTGGGGCTAGGCACTTTGTGAATACCCTGGGCGCAGTAGATAAGCCAAAGGGCAGTGCAGAGAACTGATAGTTCATGTAGCCTGCTTTGAAGCATTGGTATCTTCTGCAAGATTCCCTGATTGGGATGTGCAGGTAGGCTTCCTTTAAATCCAGTGTTGCCAACCAGGCATCTTTGCCTAGCATAGGAAGCAACTGGTGAAGAGTTAGCATCTTGAATTTTGGAATCACCAAAAAGGTGTTTAAGACAGAAAGGTCCAGGATAGGACTCCATGAGTTGTCTTTTCTGGGTACCAGGAAAAGTCTTGAGTAGAAACCTTGTCCCTTTTCCTCTTCTGGTACAGTTTGAATAGCCCTTATGCTTAAGAGAGAGAGAGTACTTGCTTTTGATCCTCTGCCCACTGATTTGGGGGTAGATCTGGCCAACCGTTTGGGGTTGGTAACGTGTGGAAATGAAATCTGTATCCTTGGGAAACTATATTTAAAACCCATTTGTCCTGGGTAATGAGTTCCCATTTTTTTGCCGGCAGGGCAATCTTTCCCCCTAAAGGAGCAGTCAGTTGAGAAGTGCTTGGAAGTTTTAAAGTTAAGTCATTGAGACAGTTTACCATGGGGGGGAGACTTACTACATCCCGATTTGGAAGTGGGAGCCCCCCACTGCTTAGTCCTGTGTGCAACATGGGACTGAAGCCTGGGTGTTCTGCTGGTTCTGGGTTTGGACTGAGAAGGCCTGGAAGAGACAGGAAAGGACCAATTCTTAGAGGGCCAATGCTTACTAAATCTTGGAGGCTGTACTTGTAGGAAATCTAACAGTTTGCATAGATTTAGCTTTTTCCTCCATCATTTTAAGGACTACTTCTGCTTTGTTGCCAAACAGGCAGTCTTGGTTTAACGGAGCATCCAGTAATTTAGCTTTAACATGATCTGGCAAAGATTGCCCCTTAAGCCAAGCATGCCTTCTAAGTACAGACCTAGTGACAGCAACCCTGCAAGATGCCTCTAGTGAATCAAAACCACATTGCAAAGTATGTTTTCCAACCTGTTCAGCAGAATGCATTAAATCCTGTAAATCCTTATTTTCAGCACAGTCAGGAATCAGCATCATTTTCTGTTTAAGCAATCCAATATTATGCTGCTGATACTTTAACACATGAAACTGGCAATTTAAGGTCCTAATGGCCAAGGTTGCAGAAGTGTATACCTTCTTACCCCATCTATCCATTGCCCTGGAGTCTCTATCAGAGGGGATAGGATTTTTGGCAGTAGTAGCCTTAATGCCCTTGGGTCCCTGTGAAATGGTCTCAGGATCCACAGTAGGATTTTTAAAAAGGAACTTGTGAGAGTCAGGAACCCTGTAATATCTATCAGGTTTTCTGGGAGCAGAGGGAAAAGAGTCAAGGGCCAAGCTAGATTCTGAAAAGGCATCATCAACCATGTCTAGTACAGGAGGGATAGCTAAGGGCCTGTGCTGGGGCAGGAGTAAGAAATCCCTAAGCCTATTTTTAGAATCAGAGTAATCCTGGCTTTCCCAACAAAAATGCTCCCTAAGAGTATGCAAGGTTTCACCAAAAGAGAAATCCTCTGGAGGGGGGGGGCAGAGGGAATAGAGTCCTCTGCATCAGAATCCTCATAGGTAGATAAGGGTAAATCCTGGTCATCAGAAGTATTATAAGCAAATTCAGTCCTACGTCTCTTAGAGAGGGAAGGTTGGCTTCCCTTGATTAAAGTAATAAGGTCTTCAGCCATTCTTAACATTTGTTTTTTAGGCATAGAGGCCTGACCATACGGTCTAGGCATCGGTTTTCTAGGCATGGTTCAAGATTTAGGCCTTGAAGAAGAGGATAGCATCGGTTTAATATGCAAGTCAGTAGGCCTGAATACACCCTCAGAAGCCGGTACCTGCACAATGGCTTCAGACTCATCCAAGGTAGAGACATCCGCAGGTTCCACAGTTGAAGCATCTTGCAGCATACTGGACTCTGAATGGGTCTCAGTAGAGGCCTGCGAATCTGAAGTAGCGGGTATCAAGGGCTGAGAAAGCGCCTCACTGAGTACCGGTGAACTGGTGACTGGCTTAGGAGAAGCGTCATCGGCAGCTTTGGACCTAGGCGGCCTGTCTCTGTCTTTATCTTTGCGTTTCTTCGGAATGTCGGTAGTCGGATGGCTAACTGAAGATATTTCTGGATAATTGAACTGAGTACCAAAATATTTAGAAGCATAAATATATCGATGACAAATAGTTTGTTGCTTAAATAAGGCACAAAACCGACAGCAAGGTACGTCATGGTCAGGGCCTAGGCAAGGAATACAGTACGAATTAAAATCTTTATGAGGTACTTGCTTTCCACAAGAAATACAGTTATTGTCTTTTACTGACATTGGTTTAGAGCGAGAAAAAGTTTCCCCAACAGGGTACTTAGCTTTAGTTGAAGACTTCAGTTCTGAAACTAGAAAATTAAAATTTCAGGAGTCGACCAACCAGCACTTGCAAACTGCTTCTGCTTCAGGCATCGCACGGCAAGAAAGACTGATGTAATGGCGTCGGCTGCATGCTTTATACACCTGACTACCTGACGTCACGGAAGATGAGACAGCAACCGACACAGGACCCAAGACTTTGATAATCAGGCCGACTGAGGTCTACTGCAAACAGACAACACAAATATGATGACTGCAACAGTGAAACATGAAGAACGTCAGAGATAAGGATGAAAAGAGCAACTTCTAAAGTGAAAAGGGCAAACAGAGTACAGTGATGCAGAAGGTTGAGTGAGTTTGGGAAATAAATAGTAAAAGGGTTTCACTTATAATTTTTTTGCCATATTTTGCCCTTGCCGCCTACAGATCTTTCACTTTTCCAGGTCAGTCAGCCCATTCATTCCCCATCACTAGGTTGAAGGTTGACTGGAATGGGACCACCATTTAGGAGGCCATCACTGGTGGTTTGGGGTTTTTACCTGAGCCCTATCCACTGTGCATACATGACTTCAAAGAAGGAAGGGGGTGTGCAATGGGCTGATGGCAGTGGTCATTCCCCCACTTCTCAAGGGCCACTGCCAAGAAAGCAGCCCTGCCGTCTCGTCTCTAGCATAGGTGTTGGCTACTCCAGTTTCCACAGAAGAAATTGCACCACCTGATAAGTTCACAGAGCTCCCATTTCCATCCCTTCCCTTGAGAGAGGTGAGTGGGCCACTTCCCTTCACTCCCTTCCCTCCCTGTCTAGCAACTCCAGTGATAAGGTCACAAACCAAACTGAACCCCTGGACATCTGCATCACTCTTAGGGCTCCATCTCTCTTCACCATGGAGCAAGATTTAGCAACAGTATATGACAGAAGAATGCCTAAGAGGCTGACAAGTAAGGTCTACAAAGCAATGATGCAGCCAGCGCCTCTGCATGGCACAGAAACCTGGGCAGTGAAGGCAGAGTGGTTGAGGAAGCATGAGGTGATGGAGACTAAGTGCTTGAAATGGTGGCAGGATGCACTCTGTGAGGTAGATGAAAAAATGAGGACAACAGTACAGAACAAAATCAGACCCAATTACAAAGAAGGTCAAGGAGAACTGATTTTGTGGTTTGGACACATATGCAAGAAAGCAGAAGACAATTTGGTGATGAAGATTTGGAAAAGGCAGGAAGAAGGCAAGAGGGGATGAGAACATCCAGCCAAGAGATGGACTGCTTCAGAGATGACCAGCAGGAGTCAGGCATACCTGTTAAAGAAAGAAGGACAGTGGCACTGAATCGAGAGAGGTGGCAACAGCTCAAGTAGCAGCCCATCCACATAAAAATGTGAAAAAGAGGCCTGATGGTGATGATGATGATGATATTAATAGCATAAAAAAATAACCTCAGTCATCTAATCACATATTTGTTTTCATTTTTACTTATTTCCTCTGTTAATTAGGGAAATTAACTGGTTATAAACATTAAACCAGTTTCACTCATGACCTTGGCCAAATGGCAACGGCAGCCACACAACAGTATATACATGAGCAAGATGCATACATAGTGCTTAGCTGATCATTTATTTTACCATAATTAAAATGTCTAATACAGTTAAACAACAAGAAATACATGCACTGGCAAACAGAGCAACAAGAATAGTAATGATGACTATAATTATCCCTCACTATATCCCCTAATAAAACAACTGAATAAACTGCTGGAAACGTCAACAAGGTGTCTTTATTCCTCCCCCAGGGAAGGTATCAGAGAGTGAGTATCCTAGATCTGCTAGCTAAGGTGATTTTATCTGGACTTATCCTTTATACTCTGTTTCTAGTAAAGCAAATGTTTAAAGACTCTTGAAATTATATCAGTTGTCATGGAGTAACTTCCTGAGTCACAAAAAATAGCAATATACACATATAACTGGAGCATCTGCAGATGGCTTAACTGGGATTCCAAGGACAGCTACCTTTATATCTATCTGCAAGATGAGATTTAACAGTTTGCAAAATACTACAAGGCTGTCACTATTGCATATTCTGTAGCAAAGCATTCCAGGTACTAGGAGAAACCCTGCTACATACTTTTAATGTGGCAAGCAAGGTAAATGGAGGTATTTGCAACTGTCTTCTGACTTCTCAAAGTGCAAGACAAATTACTAATAAAGAGTTTACTAAGGACAATACAGACATTTATTACTTTGAGGATGAGGTCACTGATTAAGAAATTAATCCTAAAATCCACTAGCATCGAATGAGTTTTCTACAAGATAATACAGTAATTCTGATGACTACAGTACAGATGTACAAATCTTTGTGTCTTATTCTCTGTCATTTGTACCACAACTGTACTGTGTGGAGAACAGAGAGTTATAAAGTACAGTTTTGTACCTACCATAAATGTAGATGTCCGATAGGTATGCATCTGCAGTCATAACATATGGGTTGTCCTGCCTCAGGCAGCCCTTCGGTCGGCCGGATTCCAAAGTCTGGGTCTGGCCTTGGCTGATGTCGCACTTCACCCGATGTCATAGCTCCTGGGGTATAAAGGCATCAGCCGACGCCATTTTCCTCAGTGTTTCTTGCCCCAGATGCCAAGTGCCCTCTAGGAAGGCTAAATTTGGATAAAGTAGAAAATTCCAAACAGTAGAAATCAAAAAGTATATATACATATATATATATATACATACAAACAAATACACCATAATAGATTCCCCCAGCTAGCTAAGAAAGGAGATAAGTACCCTAGGAATACCACAGAGGGGAAGGAGGGTGGGTAATCCTGACTGCAGATGCATACCTATCGGACATCTACATTTATGGTAGGTACAAAACTGTACTATGTCCTTCAAGGATGCATCTGCAGTCATAACATATGGGTAGAATACCATAGCCAAACTGGGGGAGGAGGCACTAAGATAATGATGGTGTAGTTAAGATCCCTTGTAAAACTGCAGTTGCAAAACCTGCTCGGGATCTGGAGTATAAAGGAAGATTGTAATGCTTGGCAAATGTATGCACGGAGCTCCAAGTAGCAGCTTCTAAAATGTCTTTGGTAGCCACTCCTCGTAGGAAAGCTGTAGTGGTGGCTGTAGCTCTTGTGGAGTGAGGCCTGATATTTTCAGGAGTTGTCTTCCCATGAAAAGAGTAGCAGAATCGAATGCAATTTCCTATCCATTTTGAAATTGTCTGTTTGGAAATTGCTTTTCCTTGCACTCCTGTTGCATATGCTACCAGAAGCTGGTCAGTTTTTTTCTGCTGGTCTTAGTTCTGTCCAGATAGTAGCGCAGTTGTTTGTGTACATCCAAGGTGTGCAGTAGTTTTTCCCCCCTGTTCTGTGGGTTAGGGAAGAACGTAGGTAAATGAATAGCTTGGTTCAAGGATACCCTGGATACCACCTTTGGCATGAAAGTAGGATTGGTTCTCAGAGACACTCTATCCTGGTGAAAGATAAGGAAAGGCTGCACTGCCATTAATGCCTGTAACTCGGATACCCTTCTTGCTGAAGTGATTGCTAGAAGGAAGGCAGTTTTCCAAGATAAGAACTGTAAGCCTGCTGATGCTGCTGGTTCAAAAGGGGGAAGTGTTAATTTTTCCAGCACAAAATTGAGATCCCATGCAGGCAGAGGTGGTTTCCTTGGAGGTTTTACATTTTTGATCCCTCTTAGAAATTGTCTGAGGAGAGGGTGAGAGAAGATAGGAGGATCCATGTTGCACTCTGCTGAAATTGCTGAATCATGAATCTTAATGGAAGAATAGGACAGGCCATTGTGGAACAGTTCTGCTAAGTATTCTAGGATGTGTGCTAGGTTTGCCAGTGTGACATTTGTTCCCTTTGATGCACTCCAAATGAGGAATCTCTTCCATTTGGCTGAGTATGTTTTCCTTGTGGAGGGTCTGCGAGCCTCTAGGATAATGTCCTTGACCCTCTGAGATAAAACAGGATGGTTTTGTTTTATGCAATTTTCCAGGCAGTTAGCTGCAGCGTTTTCAAGTTTGGATGCAGGGTCTTGTAGTTGTTCTGCATTAGAAGTAAAGGCCATAGAGGTAGAGGCCATGAGTTCGTCCGAGACATGCTTCTCAGTAGTGGGTACCAATGCTGCCTTGGCCAGTCTGGAGCTATCAGGATTACCTTTGGCTGTTCCTCCCTGATCTTCAGTAGAACTTTGTACATAAATGGGAGAGGTGGAAAGGCATAAACTGTCAGGGCCTTCCATCTGAAAGAAAGGGAGTCCACCCTCCAGGCTTGTGGGTGGTATTCTCTTGAGCAGAATTTCTTCAGTTGGTGGTTGAGTGGGGAGGCGAACAGGTCTATCTCTGGCATCCCCCATTTCTTTATTATGGTTTTGAAGATGTCTGGATGCAGCATCCATTCGTGAGCATCCGTGGTAGTTCTGCTTAAGCTGTCTGCTAGTGAATTCTCTTTTCCTGGAATGAATCTGGCCTGCAGTTGAATGTTGAGATTCAGGCCTAGGTTCCACAGGTCCATTGCCATCCGGCATAGAGGGTAGGGATGGATGCCTCCCTGTTTGTTGATGTACCACATGACTGTGGTATTGTCCGTCCTTATCAGCAGGTGTCCTTGCTGGAGGAATGATTTGAATGCCTCGATTTCATGCTTCACTGCCAGCATCTCCTTTAGATTTATGTGTAGATTCAGCTGGTCTTGGGACCATAGGCCTTGGATACACTTGTCTTCCATGTGTGCCCCCCAGCCTAGGTCTGAGGCATCCGTGGTGATGGTCTGCCTTGGTTGTGGTTTGTGGAAAGGCAACCCTCTGTTGGTCTGGCAGGCCTGAGCCCACCACAGGAATTCTTTTGTCAGGCATGGAATGATTGGTATCATGGTTTCTAGACTGTGTCTGTGTTGAGACCATACATTCCTTAGGTACCATTGTAATTTTCTCATATGCAGCCTGGCATGTGGGATCAGGATTATGCAGGATGCCATGTAACCCAGGGCCTGCAGGACTTTCCTTGCAGTAAGCTGAGTTTGTCTTGTCAATGCCATGAAGTAGACTGGTAGTTGCTTTTGTTTTTCTTCTGTGAGAAAAGCCATCTGTGTTATTGTGTCCAGTTCTGCACCCAAAAATGTTATCCTTTGGGATGGCACTAGTCTTGACTTCTGTATTTTGACTGTGTATCCCAAGGCTTGCAGCAGTTGTATGACATAGGCCAAATCCTGTATTATTTTTGTCTTGTTGTCCGCTTGTATTAGGCAGTCGTCCAGGTATGGGTAGATTTGAATTCCCTGAAGCCTGCAATGTGCAATTACTGATGCCAGGCATTTCATGCATACTCTGGGTGCAGTAGATAAGTCAAAGGGCAATGCTGAGAATTGATAATGCTCTGATCCTGCAAGAAATCTGAGGTGTCTTCTGCAATCTGGTCGTATAGGGACGTGCAGGTATGCCTCCTTGACATCTAGAGTCACCAGCCAGGACTCCTTGCCCAACATGGGAAGAAGTTGCTGTAGGGTCAGCATCTTGAATTTTGGTACAATGAGATATGTGTTAAGTGCGGACAAGTCGAGAATAGGCCTCCATTGAGTTTCTTTTCTTGGTACAAGGAATAGTCTGGAGTAAAATCCTTGGCCTTGTTCCATTGATGGTACTTTTTCTATTGCTCTCATCCTTAGTAAGTTGATGATTTGTTTTAGAGCCTCTGACTTCTGGCTTGGTGGAAGGTTTGGCATTCCTCTCTTTTTTGGTAAAGTGTGGAAGTGAAACCTGTAGCCTTTGTCTATTGTTTGCAAAGTCCATTTGTCTCCTGTAATGCAATGCCAGTTTTTTGAAAATAAAGCTAGCTTTCCGCCCAAGGGGGCTTCCAGTTGTTCCCTGGTAGGCGTAATCAGAGCCAAGTCATTGTGTCTGTCCTGTGGAAGTGGTTGCAGTCGCAGCTGTAGCGGTACTCCTCTGGTTGGCAGGTTGCCACTGATGACCCCTGTAGGCACCCCTTGATTGACCTCTGCCTCTTGGGCATCTATTTCTGCCTCTCTGTGCTCTGGAGGTGTCTGGAAAGGACCAATTCTTTGAAGGCCAATTTCTGCTAAACCTCAGAGGTTGGACCTGCAGAAAATCCTTGACTGTTTGCACAGATTTTGCTTTTTCTTCCACTTTCTTTAGAACCTCCTGTGCAGGGGAGCCAAATAAACTTTGTTTCTCCATAGGGGCATCTAGGAGTTTAGACTTAACATGGTCTGGCAAGGATTGCTCTTTTAGCCAGGCATGCCTTCGAATCACTGCTCCAGTCATAGCTGATCTAAATGAAGCCTCCAGTGCATCATAGCCACATTTTAAGAAATGATTACTGACCTGCTGAGAGTTGTGTACCAAATCCTGAAGGGACTTACGGTCTAAAGGTTCAGGAGAGGAAAGCGCTTTATTCAGCTGATCTAACAAAAATTCCTGGTACTGTATCATGTGAAATTGACAGTTTAAAGCCCTGGCAGAAAGCGTAGCAGATGTATAAACCTTTTTACCCCATCTCTCTAATGCTCTTGATTCTCTTTCAGAGGGTAGGGGGTTTTTGGCAGAGGCAGCTGCAACACCCTTAGGGCCCTGAGAAATGGTTTCTGGGTCTGCAGCATGGGCCTTATACAAGTGGAAGTGAGAATCCGGGACCCTGTAATATCTGTCAGGTTTGGCAGGGGCTGGGGGAAGAGAATCAGTGGCAGAACTGGCATCATTGTATGCATCATCAACAACTGATAGTACAGGTGGTATGGCTAAAGGCCTATGCTGTGGTAAGTGTAAAAAAGTCCTTAGCCTTTTCCTAGAATCAGAAAAATCCTGACCCTGCCATTGGAAGTGTTCCCTCATTGAGTGTAGAGTTTCCCCAAATGAAAATTCTTCTGGGGGGGAGGCAGAAGGAATGGAGTCTTCTGCATCCGAATCCTCATAAGGTGAGTATGGTCCTTCCTGATGGTCTGATAAATCTGATCCATCCGAGGAATAGTCAGAGGAGAGAGGTTCAGGGGTTCAGTCCTAGGCCTTTTTCAGGAGGGGTTGTGAGGCCCTGTCTGGGTGAGGTTGGGATCCCTGATCAGAGAAATAAGGTCCTCAGCAAGGCTGAGAATCTGAGAACTTGAGGAAGGTCTGTGAGAGGGAGCTTTTGTAGGTAAGGCCTTGGAAAGTTTAGCTGCTTTAGCCCTGGAGAAGGCCTTAATAGACATAGAAGCAGGGGGTCTAGCTGCCCCACGTGCAGGAGTAGAGATGTCCAACGGAATGGTGTCGGACAAATCTTGTGTGCCTGCTTCTTCGGTGGGAATTTCTGTAGCCGACTCAGCCGGGGCCTCTGAGGCCTCGGTTGTCGGAGGCATGCTTTTGGCCGAAGGAAGAACCGAGGACTCGGTTTCAGCCGAAACCGAGACACTCGCGGTAGGCCTAACCGTGGTTTCAGCCGAAACCGTGGGCCGCGAGTGTCGGTCCTTTTCCTTGCGTTTTTTGGCTAAATGTGTAGTCGAAGTCTCCGACGGCATTTTATATGCAAAAGCGGGACCAAAAACTCTTCAGCAAACTCCGACCGACGTCTAAGTGTCCGTCGATTGAAGGAAGCACAGGCTAAACAAGCTGATACGTCGTGGTCTGGGCCTAAGCAAGGAAGGCAGTAAGAGTGGAAATCCTTATGAGGTATTTGTTTCCCACAAGTTAAACAATTATTTACTTTGTCTGACATCGGCTGAGGCAAGAAAGAGTCCCCAACCGGGTACTTGGCTTTTTTAGAAGTCTTCGGTAGCTGAAATCTCTGGATCTGACCGACCGGCACTTGCGAACAGCTTCTGCTTCGGGCACCGCGCGGCAAGAAAGACTGAGGAAAATGGCGTCGGCTGATGCCTTTATACCCCAGGAGCTATGACGTCGGGTGAAGTGCGACATCAGCCGAGGCCAGACCCAGACTTTGGAATCCGGCCGACCGAAGGGCTGCCTGAGGCAGGACAACCCATATGTTATGACTGCAGATGCATCCTTGAAGGACATCAGGCAAAGCATGTTCAAGTCTTGGTAAAGTATGTTGACTGCAACTGCCTGTCTAGGTTTTAAGAATACAAGTTACAATAGTTTATATGATGCTTCAGTTGGTTAAGGCTTTTGCTAATTTGCTGTTCATTGTGTTTGGTGAAGGTCAGTATGAAGTTCAGCATAATGTCCACTTACTTTTGACTGATGAAAACAATGTATGGAAATGTTACCTGGATCCGTAATTAGCAGTGGTGTGGTATTACCCATTTTTTGTGTGTGTCCCAAACACCAAAACTGTCGATTTGTTAGTATTACCACTTAGTCTGGTTTTACTAAGTGGTAATACTAACAAATCGACAGTTTTGGTGTTTGGGACACACAAAACAAATTTCCACTTAGTCTGGTTTGAGTAAGCTGCAGTGGTGCAGCGGTAGTGTTGTTGCCTCATAGCAAGAGGTTCTCCCGTTCGATCCTCGGCTGGAGCGCCTTCTGTGTGGAGTGTGCATATCCTCCCCGCTGTCGAGTGGCGTTCGAAAGATGGGTCTATATCAGAACACCGAAAGTTCACATTATCGAAGGTTCTTACATAGACCCCTATTCAGCGAATGCTGAAAATAGCGAAACAACAGATAACTGAATTTTTTCCTAGGTAAAGAATTCGGTTGTCCGTTTCTTTCATTTCGCTATTTTCAGCACTGTGGTGGAAAGTTACGGGTCGGGTTCAGGTAAGTGTGTGATTGGGCGTGGGTTAGGTGAGTTAGGGTTGGGGCGCAAGGGAAGTATGTGTGCGACTGTGTGGTAGTGAGGGTTAGGTGAGTTAGTGTTAGGACGCGGGTGAGGTGAGTGTGCAATAGTGACGGACCTTAGGGTTAGGGTTTGGATTAAGGTAAGTGCATAGTTAGTGGTGTCTGTACAGTTTAGTGTAGGGTTAGCTGTAAGATTTTGGGTGTATGTGTGGGGATTGCTGTTTGTTTGCTGTGCTTGTGTTGTGTCTATGTGTTTTGGAACAGCAAATTTTTCCCTAGGAAAAAATTAGCTGTTCTGAATGTTCGATGTTGTCAGCATTCACTGATTAGAGGTCGATGTAAGAACATTCGATAATGTAAACTTTTGGTGTTCTGATACAGACCCTCGAAAGACATGCGTAGAATGGGCGTGCCTTCAATGAAGGTTGGGCATCGAGCTGGCACCTCGGCACCCGTAAAAAATCTACTGCCAATTATTAGTGGACCGGAGTTCCGCTGTGGCGACCCCTAACTGGGAAATGCCGAAAGAACAACAACCACTTAGTCTGGTTTTACATACCCAGTGCTACACAGAACAGAAATCATTTTGTAGACCTGAATTAAGTGGATTAGGATTTTTATGAACTTTAGTAGTACTATGTCATCAACATTCAGCATGCAAGCTATATTGGGTAGGAACAATGGCAAATCCTTAATAAATACAGAACAAAAGTGGTCCAAGTACAGATCCTTGCAGTGCATCTTTTGAAGCAGCACCAAGGTCTGAGATGTTAATATTTGTGTGAACTGTAAGAGTTTTGTAGACAAATAGCTATGAAATCACTGCAATATTTCAGTAACAAAAGCAAGGCTTTTAGTTTGTTCATAAGCAACCATTTACCAACATTTCCAAATGCACATTTAAGGTCCACAAATCGCTCTTGCAGTACATCTTTGTCCATATTACGAAAGATCTGAATTACCTCGAGTCAGTTTTTATACCAAGAGACTAGCCTAGACACAGAGATCAGTATGTAATCCATGTTCTCCAACCTACAGGACACCGTGCACCAGAAATGATACCTAATGCACTTGTACTACTGATTATGACTTCATTAAAATTTGGGTGAGTTTTACGTGGAAACACCCAGCAAGTTTTTTGGGAAGTGAGAAAAATCCCCAAAGTCACAGGGATAATATACAAACTCCAAAAAGGCACTGGATAGAGGTCAGGATCAAAACCTGTACCTTGTGCTTGGGAAGCAAGCACCTTAACCATTATAACAATCGTAACTACATCACAATACATGAAAATGCTGAAGAGGGTGATTGAAAATGACTATGCAAAGTAGTGGTAAGAAAGACGGGAGATGGAACAGTTTGAATTCAGATAACGATGCATCAAACCGACCAGTGAGACAGATAGCAGAGATTAGGAGTACAACTGGGAATTTCTAGACTTGGAGAAAGAATATACCAAATAAGTGAATATCGGCAGTCCTGTGGTGATTCAAAGTCCCAGAAACACTGAAAGAATTAGTGTAGGCTATGTACAAGGACTCAATGACACAAGTACGCACAGTGTTTGGAGTTACAAAGTGGGAGTGGGTCAGCACCCGCTGAGTCCTCTGTTGCTCACACTGGTGATGGACTACATTAGCAAACGGGTTGGAGGGGATAGCTCAACAAAGCTGGTGTATGCAGATGATGTGGTATTAAAAACAGACATTGAACCAGAACATTAGCAAATGATAGAGGAAGGCAATGCAAAACTAAAGGCACGTGGGATGAAATGGAGTACAGACAATACAGTTGTCAGGACACCAAATGAGGGAAATCAGAAAAAGCTGAAAACTTACTTAGAAGGGAAACAGTGAAACACGTTAACAGCTCTGAATATCTGGGAGCGGTGGTTAGAAGATGGAAAGAATGAATGAGGAGGTCAAAGCTAGAATTAGAAGGACTGTGGCCAAATGGCACAGTGTGACAGGGAAAGTGTGTGACAGAACACCAAAGAAGCTGAAAATTGAGTTGTACAACAGAGCTGCGACCAGTACTACTGTATGGTACAGAAACCTGGGAAGTAAAGGCAGAGTTACCTGAGGAAGGTAGAGGTGAAGGAGATTAAATGCCTGAGATGGGTGGTAGGATACAGACTGTGGGACAAACAAAGAAATAATGACATTAGAGCAGAAGCTAAAGTAATTTCAATTGCAGAAAGGGTTAAAGAGGACAGACTGATTTGTTTTGACCACATGTGCAAGAAAGCAGATGATTTAGTGAAGAAGGTATGTAAGAGACAGGAAGAAGGCAAGACTAAATAAGGATAATCAGCAAAGAGATGGATGATTAGTGTAACAGAGGACTCGTGACAGTCAGGGATGACAGTCCAAGAAGGTATAAGAGTGATGCTGAATCAAGAGAGGTGGTGATAGCTGAAGCAACACCCTGATCCCATGTCGAAAATGGAAAAAAAGGGATTGACAATGATGGTGAAAGATCTGGTCAGTTAGTCTGCATAAGGCAATGATGGTACTGTATTTGGGTCTGAAAACATGTCTGTTGTTAAGCATATCATATTTGGTAATACATTCCAAGATTTGATCATATACTGGTTTGTTAATGATCTTTGCCTGTGGACCACTTAGACAGGGTACAATACTTTAGAGAGGGATTCATAAAAGAATGCTTAAAGTTGGGTTGGACAGTTTTAGTTGTAAGGGTGAGGCTGAAAATGTGAATGACAGATCCTCCTAGAACAAACCGGACAACTTCAATCAGTCAAATGGTGCCTGAAACTGACGTGATTTAATATACTTGATTCACACTAAAATCAAGAGTGATTAATTTCAAGCTTTATGGGAAAAGACATAGTTTGGTCCAAGGGATCAGGTGTAAACTGGGAGACTGCTGTGTTAATAAAAAGAAAGTATTTAAGAGCAAAGGATGCTAAAATACTAAAAAGCTTCCTTATGCACAGCTACAGGTGTTACAGAAATAATATAACATGCAAAGAAAAGCTAATACACAATGAAAACAGTAAATGAACTGAAAAATACAGCAAATGTTAATGAACGATTAGATGGAAATTAATTAAGAAAAATTTGAGACAAGGTTGACCCATGTGCAGTGTAACCTTTGTAATAATTACGAATGCAGTAGATGACTGGATGGAAGGAGGATTAGAATAGATTACGTGGGATAAGTGCAAGCAGTAAAATGGCCTACAGTTATGTCTTTTGCTGATGACTTAGTGCTAAAAGGTAAAAATACCCTGTTAGACAGAGAAATGTGGAATAAAAAAGAGGAAAATGTGAAGTGACTAGGACTACTACAAAATAAAGAAAAAAGGTAAGGGTATGCAGGGATAAGATTAAAGCAAAAAGTATTTATTTTATTGAGATGGAGGTAAAAGTTCTAGGTATAGGATATGGGAACAAGGAAACACTGAAACAGTAGTGGGAAAAGCCATTTGTAAAAAGAGAATGAGATCATGCAACTGCGGAGTGCTTTTCACTTTTCTGTTTAAAAAAAAAAAAGATGACAGAACTCAGATTTCTTACATAAAGGCAAGTGTGTTACCTGCAGAACTGCAGTCCCATATGTGCTAATCAATAAATCAGACTTTATTAGGAAGATCAGAAAATATCTTTCAAACTCATGGTAATTTCTGTGAAAGTATGACCACTGCTGAAGCTCATTACATGTGAGGTTCTTATGAACCTTGCTACATAACATTTTGGCTATGTGGAAGTTCTTACAGAAAAGCCCACTACTACATTCATATTACGTAGTTGCTTCAAGAGCGCAGGAAGGATAGTCAATGTATTACACTATAAAGTGCAGTTGTGTAAGTTGCACTTACCCAAAACAGTAGATGTTCAAATTCCTCACTACTGCAGTAGCCCACAGGATAAATGGGCTTGCTTACCACATAAGAAAACTGGCCGGCTTCACAAAGCTCTGGCACCACCACCACCTCCTTCACTCTGACTGCTGACTGGCTAACCCTCAGGTGGGAAATCAGCAGTCAGAGTGAAGCTTTCTTCAGGACTTTCTTGCCCATAAAATTAAAGATGAACCTAACAATGCAGAAGTAACCAACCAATACTAACAACAAATCATATAAAGTAAAAACAAAGACGGTCCTACTTGACATTCAAATTCCAACTACATACAAGAGTAGGGAGGTGGAGAGCTGGAGTGGTTACTGCAATGGGAGAAATTCAAACATCTACTGTTATGGGTAAGTGCAACTTACACAGCTGTATTGTATTCATGATCCTCACTGCTGCAGTAGTCTTTAGGAAAGCCTTCCATCCTCCAGACAAGTTTACATTTCTACCTCTGTACTTCAAAAGGCTCCTTCTCAGGAACTACTTCACATACAGTTTCTCAGAGCCTTAGGTTACATGACCTCTTGCATCCTCATATTCCCCTTGCCAGATTACACATGAGGAAGCTGCAGTGGTACCTCAGAAATGTGTGGTATCAGCATTCTCAATCCCTCAATTTCAGGCCAAAGCTTCTCTCTTATAGGTTCATAGGTTGGTAATAGGCTATCGGTCCTAGGGCCTATACAAGCCTAGCCATAACAATTCCCTGGATATTTCTTCCCAGAATATCTACTTTGCTGGATCCCTGTCTAGCAGGGTGACTGAAGTAATCCCCGAGGTGAATTTCCCATCACCCATCCAATACTTAAGGTTCCTTTTGAAGACGGCCAAGGAGGCGCTCTGCTTGACATGTATGGGCAGTCTATTCCAGAGTATGGGGAGTGTCTGGGTCAGGAACCTATCCCTCCAGCATGCTTTGTTTATTGTGATGACAAGGTTTAGATCCCTGGAGCATGTGGCACTGAGGGATTGGGATTTCTTTAAGTGGAGCATGTCCAACAGCTCAGGGTTTGACATGGCCTTGTATATTAAACAGAGATTGCCTTGGAGTAGACGATATGCCACAGAGTATAGCTGGAGTTTTTTTAGATGGTCAGCATAGGGCATCTGCTTTAAGCCTACGATTCTTTTAGTGAGGTATTTCTGCGGCCTTTCCAGCTGTTGCAGATGTCTTGTGAGGTACATACCAAATGCGGCGTTGTACTCTATAATGGATCTAATGAAGGATGAGTACAGTGGGACAATGACCTTCTTTTTTCTGGATGAAAAGCTCTTAGTGATGAGGTGTGCCACACAGAAGGATTTCCTGACTGTTGTGGCAATGTGGTTATCAAAGGTGAGACCACTGTCCACCTGTGTCCCTAAGTCTGTCATCACACTTTCGGTGTTTAGTGTACTGCCACCTATGTGGTAATCCATGGGTACATGGTTTTTCCCAAAGGGGATAACTATACATTTCTTGGCATTAAGCTTGAGCTCATGGCTCTGGCACCAAGCATCTGTTTCTGTAAGGCCATTTTGTAGAATATCCACATAATTTGGGGATTCAATAACGGCTCCCAGTTTGCAGGCATCTGCGAACTTTGTTAGCCAGAGTCACTTAGTGTTGGCCTGTACTTCAGAGAAGTAGATGCCAAACAAGAGCAGTCCCAGGACTGAATCCTGAGGTATTCCACTTGTCACTTGTCTGGAGCTTGATTTGGAGTCAGCTACTTTTACAGTCTGGGTTCTGTCAGTAAGCCAGTTGGCAACCCATCGAGTGATGTAGGGATTTATGCCCAGCTTAGTAAGTTTATCGATGATTCCAGAGTGGGGGAGGGTGTCCAGACAGGCTGTGTGGACCACCTTACCCTTGTCTACAGCTCTGGAGACTGATTCGAAGAAGTCAATCAGGTTCAGGAGACAAGATCGCCACTTCACGAAACCAAAATGGGTTGGGTCCAGTGTTTGAAGGTTGCCAATGTCTTTGTTTATAAGTTCCATGATAATGTGTTCCATGTCCTTGCAGATCAGGCTAGTCAGACTGATGGGATGGTAGTTTCGGGATCCAAGGTGGATCCCCCCTTGTGAAGTGGAATAACTGTAGCTGTGTGCCACTCAGTGGGCACGAAGCCTGAGGTGAGGCTATGATTAAACATGACACTTAGGTGAGGTGCCAGTTCATTTTGTAGTTCATGTAGTAAACAGCCCGGGATGTCATCTGGTCCCATGGATTCTGTATTCTTAGCTTTGGAGAGTGCGGTTTCTACCTGTGTGGCTGTGATTACTGGAATTTGGCAATCTTTTGGTATTGAGATGGGCCCTTTACGGGGTGAAGTTGGCACTAAATTGATCTGCCAGGATATTGGCAACATCCCTGGGATCAGTATATTTAATGCCATTCTATTGTAGCTCAGAGCATATCTGAGCATTGCCATTTAGATACTTGATATAACTATAGAATGCCTTGTGATTGTCTTTGGAATCTTTGGCAATTTTATTTTCGTAACTAGCTTTGGAGGATTCTATGAGGCTGGTAAGGGAGTTTTTTGCATTCTAGGATTTTCCCCTTTTCTGCAACAGTTTCTTTCTTCTGTTGTAAGGTTTGTTTATGGCAGGGGACCACCAGATTGGCTTCCTTTTTTTAGAGGAGAGCATCTTGGTTCTATTTGGGATGGCACGATTCATGCACGAGTGGATGTGCTCGTAAAGTGCTTCAGGTGTTTGAGTGGTGGGCCCAAGCATGCTCCCTCAACTCGGGCATTCCCTTCAGGTACATCCCGCAGGAACAAACTCTAGGAAATAGCCTGGGAAGCCCACTATAACAACTGATAGACTCTGGGCAGACTGGATTCTCACTTCAAGAACAAACGCATCAACCTAAAAGTTGCAACAACGTGGAAAAAAACAAAAAACTTGCCAACAACTGGTACAGATTTGCAAATGTAATGAACCACCAACTGCAATAAGATATATCCACAAACTTTTTATTCTTGACTTTCTCTCTCTCTAGCACCTTGGTGTGAACACCTTCACGGAGTATCAACCTAAAAGAACTGATGGCAGTCCAAAAAGGTCTGTTGCCTTCAAAGACCAATGGAAACCAGGAGTACTCCTAGTACAGACAGATGAAAAGTACAGTTTTGTACCTACCATAAATGTAGATGTCCGATAGATATGCAACTGCAGTCATAACATATGGGTTGTCCTGCCTCAGGCAGCCCTCGGTCGGCTGGATTCCAAAGTCTGGGTCCGACGTCGGCTGATGTCGCATTTCTCTCCGACGTCAGAGCGGCTGGAGTACATAAGCATCAGCCGACGCCATTTTCTTCAGTGTTTCTTGCCCCAGATGCCAGGTGCCCTCCAAGGAAGGCTGTAATCAAATTGGAAGACAAAAACAGGATTCCAGACAAATAAGTAAGCAATAAACAGATACACCATAACAGATATCCCCAGCTAAGGGAAACAGGGATAGGAGTGGACCCAAGGCATAGAGGGGTATGGAGGGAGGGAAAATCCGACTGCAGTTGCATATCTATCGGACATCTACATTTATGGTAGGTACAAAACTGTACTATGTCCTTCAAGAATGCAACTGCAGTCATAACATGTGGGTAGAATACCATAGCTTAGCTGGGGGAGGAGGAATGCTCTAGGAAAGAGAAGGTGTGGCAATCAAACCCTGCAGGACTGCCGAAGCAAAGCCTGCTCTGGATCTGGAATATAAAGGGAGATTGTAGTGTTTGGAGAATGTATGCACGGAGCTCCATGTAGCAGCTTCTAGAATGTCCTTTGTAGGCACCCCTCTTAAGAATGCTGTAGAGGTGGCTGTAGCTCTGGTGGAGTGTGGTCTGACATTGGCTGGAACATTCTTCCCATGGAAGGAATAACAAAATCTGATGCAATGTCCAATCCATTTTGAAATAGTCTGTTTGGAAATTGCTTTTCCTTGTACTCCAGGGGCGTAAGCTACAAAAAGCTGATCAGACTTCCTACTGGTCTTGGTTCTGTCCAGGTAGTAGTGAAGTTGTCTGTGAATGTCCAAGGTATACAACAGTCTTTCCCCTTTGCTCTCAGGATTGGGGAAGAAAGTAGGCAGGTGAATAGCTTGATTTAAAGAGACCCTAGATACCACCTTTGGCATAAAAGTAGGGTTGGTTCTTAAGGAGACCCTGTCTCTGTGAAAGATTATGAACGGTGGTGTTGCCATTAGGGCTTGTAGTTCCGAAACCCTTCTTGCTGAGGTAATTGCCAACAGGAAAGCTGTCTTCCATGATAAAAATTGTAAGTCCACTGAAGCTGCTGGCTCAAAGGGAGGTAGAGTCAGTTTTTCTAGGACAAAGTTGAGGTCCCAAGCTGGCACTGGAGCCTTTCTTGGTGGCTTAATGCTCTTGATTCCCCTGAGGAATTGCCTTAACAAAGGATGTAAAAACACAGGCGGATCAGTGTTATATCTAGCTGAGATAGCTGAAGCATGTATCTTTATGGAAGAATATGAGAGTCCATTCTGTAGCATATCTGCCAAATATTCCAGGATGAGTGGGATATTCAATAATGATGCATCATGTCCCTTGCTGGTTTTCCAAATGCTGAATTTCTTCCATTTTGCTAAGTAAACCTTTCTGGTGGATGGTCTTCGAGCTTCTGTTAATATCCACTGAACTTCCTTGGAGAGAGATAGATTGAGGTTATTCATGGGATCTCCCAGGCTGTTAGCTGCAGTGTCTGAAGGTTTGGATGCACTGTTTTGAAGTTGTGTTGAGTCAAAAGTAGGGGCCATTGGGGAAGGGCCCACTTTTTGTTGTGACATATGCTCTGTAGTAGTGGGTACCAGTGTTGTCTTGGCCAGTCTGGAGCTATTAGGATCCCCTTGGGCCTCTCTGCTTTGATCTTTAGTAATACTGTGGTCATCAGTGGCAGAGGTGGGAATGCATAGATTTTAGAAAGTTCCAGTTGAATGAAAGAGCATCTATTTTCCAAGCTTGTGGATGGTATGTCCTTGAACAGAATTTTTGTAGATGATGGTTGAGGTGGGAGGCAAATAGGTCTACTTCTGGCCTGCCCCATGTCGAGGTGAGTTGTGTGAAGATTTTCGGATGTAACCTCCACTCGTGTGAATCTATGAAATTCCTGCTTAGGCTGTCCGCCAGCACATTGTCTTTGCCTGGAACAAACTGGGATTGCAACTGTATGTTTAGACTCAGTGATTTTTCCCAAAGATTCATTGTCAGTCTGCAAAGGGGGTAGGAATGGGTGCCCCCTTGCTTGTTTATGTACCACATCACAGTGGTGTTGTCTGTCCGTATCAGTAGATGGCCTTGCTGAAGTTGTTGTCGAAAGGCCTCGATGGCATGCATCACTGCCAGCATTTCCTTTTGGTTTATATGCAGATGTGTTTCCTTTGGAGACCATTGTCCTTGTATACATCTGCCCTCCATGTGTGCCCCCCATCCAAGGTCTGAGGCGTCTGTGGTCATGGTCTGTGTTATCTGAGGTTTTTTGAATGACATACCTGTGTTTGCCTGGCTTACCGAGGCCCACCATAGGAATTCCTTTTGTAGGCATGGAATGAGCGGTATGGTTGTCTCTAGGTTGTTGCTGTGCTGAGACCATAGTTTTTTTAGGTACCATTGAAGCTTTCTCATGTGTAGTCTTGCTAATGGAACCAGGAGAATGCAGGATGCCATGTAACCCAGGGCCTGTAGGAATCCCCTTGCAGTCATCTGGGTGAGTTTTGCCAAACCTTTGAAATAATGAGTTAACTTCTCTTGTTTGTCTTCTGTCAGGTAAGCCATTTGAGAGGCTGTGTCTAGATTGGCTCCTAAGAAGGTTATTTGCTGGGATGGCTGAAGTCTTGACTTTTGGAAGTTGACTGTGTATCCCAAAGCCTGTAGCAATTGTATGACATAATTCGAGTTTTTTGTCAAAATCAATTTGTCGTCCGCTTGTATGAGGCAGTCATCCAGGTATGGGTAAATTTGGATCCCCTGGAGCCTGCAATGAGCAATTACTGAAGCCAGGCATTTTGTAAATACTCTGGGCACAGTAGATACGCCAAATGGCAATGCTGAGAATTGATAATGCTCTGGCCCTGCAAGAAATCTGAGGTATCTTCTGCAGCTGTGTCTGATAGGGACATGCAGGTATGCCTCCTTGAGGTCCAGAGTAATCAGCCAAGACCCCTTGCCCAGCATGGGAAGGAGTTGCTGTAGAGTCAGCATTTTGAACTTTGGTACTATGAGAAAAGTGTTTAATGTGGACAAATCCAGTATTGGTCTCCATTGAGTTTCTTTTCTTGGAACAAGGAACAGTCTTGAGTAAACCCCTGGCCTTGTTCTTGTTGTGGAACTCTTTCTATTGCTTTGATCTGAGCAAGCAGAGAAATTTGCTTGATAGCCTCTGCCCTCTGATTTTGTGGTAGGTTTGGCATGCCTTGTTTTCTTGGTAAGGTATGAAAGTGGAACCTGTAACCTTGGTCTATAATGTCCAAAATCCATTTGTCCTTTGTCAATCTGTGCCAATTGTCTGAAAACAGAGATAATTTTCCCAAGGGAGCTTCTATTTGCTCCTTGGTCAGCAGAAGTAGAGGAAAGTCATTGAGATTGTCCCTGTGGGGCAGGGGAGACCCCTGTGTCACTTCTTTGGTTTGCTGGTTGCCATTGTCGTCCCCTGTAAGAACCTCTGTATTGTCCTCTTCCTCAGCCACGCCTGTTTTACCCCTTTGAAATCTTTCAGGATTAGGAAAGGACCAGTTTTTAGAAGGCCAATTCCTGCTGAATCTGGGTGGCTGAACCTGGAGGAAATCTTTGACCGACTGAACTGATTTTGCTTTTTCTTCGATGGACTTTAACACATCTTTAGCATTAGTACCAAAAAGCTTGTTCTTTTCCAAAGGTGCATCAAGAAGTTTTGCCTTAACATGATCTGGTAGAGGTTGTTCTTTTAACCATGCATGTCTACGAATGACCGCCCCTGTCATAGCTGCCCTACATGAAGCTTCCAATGCATCATATCCACACTGCAGAAAGTGATTGCTGACTTGCTGAGAATTATGTACAGCTTCCTGCAAAGACTTCCTGTCTAAAGGTTCAGGAGAGGCCAATGTTTTCTGTAAATCATCTAACAGGTAATCCTGATATTGAAACATATGAAAGAGGCAATTCAGAGTTCTCATAGATAAAGTAGTGGAGGTGTAGACCTTTTTCCCCCATCTCTCTAATGACCTAGCTTCCCTGTTGGAAGGCAAGGGATTTTTGGAGGTGGATGCTGAAACCCTTTAGGTCCCTGAGAAATAGTTTCTAAATCAACAGCATGGGCCCTAAAGAAATGAGAATGTGTTTCTGGGACCCTATAATATCTGTCTGGCTTGGCTGGGGCAGGAGGAAGAGTATCTGGGGTAACACTGGAGTCAGAGTATAGGTCATCCAAAACATCAAGCACAGGAGGTATAGCCAGGGGGCTGTGTTGGGGCTTTTTAAGGAAGGTTCGAAGGCGCTTTCTGGAATCAGAATATTCCTGGCATTGCCACTTAAAATGTTCCCTCATGGTATGCAGAACTTCCCCAAAAGAAATATCCTCAGGAGGGGAGGCCGAGAGGATGGAATCCTCTGCATCCAAGTCCTCATAGGTCTGGAAGGGCTCTTCCTGGCCATCGGAGTGAACAGAGTCCTCAGAATCTTCATCTGAAGGGATAGGGCCAGAGGGTTCAACCCGGGGCCTCTTATCAGGAGGAGGCTGGGATCCTCTCTCAAGATGGGCCTGTGAACCTCTAATCATGGAAATTAAGTCTGCGTCCATAGTCATGATTTGTGTTTCAGGAGTAGGCTGAGGTAAGGCCTTAGCAGTAAGGTGCTTGGTCTTGCTGGCTGCCTTAGCACATGTGTAGGCCTTAATAGACATGGCCATAGGAGGCCTAGCAGCTCCACATGCAGGAGTGACCTTATCTACAGCAATGGTCTCGGGTATTTCCTCGGTTTCAGTATCCGGAGGAAAATCTATAACTGGCGTCGGTGTGTCCTCCGGTATCGGAGGTGTCGGTAAAGCGGTGTCTTCAGTTCGGAGCGGTGAAATAACCGTCTCAGGGGGAACCGGAGCACTCGCGGTAGGTTTTGGCGTGGAGTCGGTGGAAGACGCGGGCCGAGGATATCGGTCCCGGTCTTTTAGTTTCTTAGGAGTCTGCGATGTCAGAAGTTCCGACGGCATTGTGTAAGCAAATTTATCGCCGAAAAAGTCTTCAGCGAACTCCGCCCGGCGCCTAAGAGTGCGCTTATTGAAGCGAGCACAGGCGACACAGGCCGAGACGTCGTGGTCTGGGCCAAGGCAAGGAAGACAGTAAGAGTGGAAATCTTTATGAGGTATTTGTTTACCACAAGGCAGACAATTGTTAACTTTTTCAGTAATTTCTGACATCGGCTGAGGCAAGAAAGGTCCCCAACGGGGTACTTGGCTTTTTTGATGACTTTGGATTCGAAGAATACAGGAGCTGACCGACCGGCACTTGCGAACTGCTTCTACTTCGGGCACCGCGCGGCAAGAAAGACTGAAGAAAATGGCGTCGGCTGATGCTTATGTACTCCAGCCGCTCTGACGTCGGAGAGAAATACGACATCAGTCGACGTCGGACCCAGACTTTGGAATCCGGCCGACCGAGGGCTGCCTGAGGCAGGACAACCCATATGTTATGACTGCAGTTGCATTCTTGAAGGACATCCACAGTTATGTGATACATAAACAAGCAAGGAAGGACTCACTCTTACCCTCTTTGCTGTCTAGTCATGGACCTTTGGAAAACAGCAAACTCCCTAGGTCTGCAACTCATGGGACAGTACCTACGAGGAGACACCAATCAACTGGTGGATCACCTTAGCAGGAGCCTGTCAGACCATCATGAGTGGCAACTGCATCGGGAAGTTTTTCTCAGCATAGCCAAAGAATGGGGTGTGCCAGAGATAGACCTTTTTGCCACCAAAGAAAATGCTCACTTGTAAAAGTTTTGCTCAAGGACCAAAACAAGGTCTGCCTGGAAGGCAGATACCTTCTACTTCCCTTGGACAAGCCTATTCCTCTATGCCTCCCCCCCCCAATCCTCCTGGTCCGCAGGGTACTACTGAAGATAAGGTAAAAAGGACAAAGGGTCATTTTAATATCCCCAGATTGATCAAGTCAGCACTGGTATCCTTTAATGTTCAGTCTAAGCAAGAAGGAAAGTACAGTTGTGTACACTTAGCATAAATGTAGATGTTCGAGTGTATTCACTGTAGCAGTCATCACCTGTGGGTTACCCTTGCTGTGGTAGCCATTGGCTGGCCCGAATACCAGAGTCAATGTTTTTCTGCGTCGACTGCAGTCGTCTGTAGTCAGATCGTCAGTGCTATAAAGCAAGGCAGCCGACATCATTACATCAGTTTTTCTTGCCCTAACCCGTCAGAAGCACAAGGAAATAAGGTAAAGTGGTCCTTGTGGCTAAAAGAAACCGTGGGAAGCTTATGTCCACCTAGGGGAAGAGGATTATAAGGGGGATGGAGGGAGGGAAACCAGGACTGCAACAGTGAATACACTCGAACATCTACATTTATGGTAAGTGTACACAACTGTACTATGTTCTTCATGTTTCACTGTTGCAATCATCACCAGTGGGAGGATTCCCAAAGCTGAGGAAAGGGGTGGAAGGATAAGTTAGAGCCCTAGGCATGGGTCAGCAAGCACTGCAGAACTACAGAGGCAAACCCTACCCTAGACTTAGAAAAAAGACGTAGGTGGTAATGCTTTGTAAAGGTACGGACAGAGGTCCAGGTTGCAGCTTCCAAGATGTCCCTGGTGGGGACTTTTCTGAGGAAGGCTGTGGAAGTGGAGGCTGCCCTCATGGAATGGGTATGAACAGACTTGGGGGGGGGGGGAGTACCCATGTAGTGTGTAGCAGAAAGGGTCACAGTGTGATATCCATTTGGAAATGGGCTTCCCCTCTGCCCACTGGGGCAAAGCTGACAAGCAGCTGGTCTGTTTTTCCTGAAGGGTTTAGTATGGTCCAGATCATATCTGAGTTGTCTGTGGACATCTAGTGAGTGAAGAAGTCTTTCCCCCTTGATTTGAGGGTTGGGAAAGAAGGTGGGTAGGTGTATGGCCTGGTTGAGGGTCACATCAGATACCACCTTGGGCATAAAGGAGGGGTTAGTCCTCAGGGAGACTCTGTCTGCATGGAAAATAATGCAGAGCTCAACAGTCATGAGTACCTGGAGTTCTGAATCTTCTGGCTGAGGTGATAGCTAGTAGGAAGGCAGTCTTCCAGGACAAGTATTTCAATTCTGTTGAAGCAGCAGGTTTGAAAGGAGGTAAGGTTAGTTATTCTAAAACATAATTCAGGTCCCAGGTTGGCGTAGAAGGCCTTCTGGGAGGTCTGATACTAGAAGCCCCTCTGAGAAATTGTTTAATCAAAGGATGAGAGAAGAGGGGTAGGTCTGAATCTTAATGGCTGAGGCATGGATTTTAATAGAAGTGAAGGAGAGGCCACTTTTGAGTAACTCGGCTTGGTAATCCAAGATAAGAGGGATGGGAGGTACTGACCTTTCTGGACTTGCTCCAGGAGCAGAATCTTTTCCATTTTCCTGTGTAAGATTTTCTGGTGCTGGGCCTTCTGGCCTCTGTGATAATGTCTAGGACCTGTTTGCTTGTTTACAGGGACTCCTTGTTAGCTTTTAAGGTATAAGCCATGCTGAAAGATTGACAGTCTGCAAGTCTGGGTGCAGTATCTTCCCCCTCACCTGGGTCAAGAGGTCTGAGATGAGGGGAAACTGCTTGGGGGGCTGTAAGGTTAGGCTGCGCAGTAAGGGATACCGATGCTGTCTGGGCCAATCTGGAGCAATGAGGGTGGCCTTTGGTCTCTCCTACCTTATTTAAATCAGTACCTTGGGAATAAGACGCAGAGGAGGGAGCGCGTACACAAAGAGGGAGTTCCAGGGGAAGGTCAAGGCAACCACCTTCCACACTAGGAGGTGATACTCCCTGGTACAGAAATTTTTCAGCTGGTGGTTGAGGTGCGAAGCAAAGAGATCCACCTCCGAAACCCCCCACTCCTGAGTGATTTGCAGAAAGATTTCCCTGAGGAGCTGCCATTTGTAGGGCTCCAGTAAGTTTCTGCTTAGGTGGTCTGCCAGGGTGTTGTTGACCCTTGGTAGGTATTGGGCAATTAGGTGTAGACCCATGGAGGTGGCATTCCGCCACAGGTTCATGGCTAACCTGCACAGAGGGTAAGATTGGGTCCCCCCATACCACATTACTGTGGTGTTGTCTGTTTTTATAAGGAGAACCCCTGGCCTGAGATGGGGTTTGAAGGATGTCAGAGACTTTTGTACTGCCATAATTTCTTTCTGATTGATGTGTAAGGGAAGGTGCTGGGCATCCCAGAGACCTTGGGTGCACCTGCCTTCTAGGTGAGTGCCCCAAGCAATGTCTGAGGCATCAGTGGTGATGGTCTGGCCGGTAGGGCAGAGGATGAAGGGAAGACCCTTGTTCTTGGCACAGGCCTCTGCCCACCAGAGAAACTCAGCCCTTATACATGGGATCAGAGGGAGAGAGGTCTCTAGAGACTGAGAGTGCTGGCACCAAAGGTTCTTTAGATACCACTGAAGTTTTCTCATGTGAAGCCTGGCCAGAAGAATTAGAAGGATGCAAGATGCCATGTATCCCAGGGCTTGCAGGAACTTCCTCGAGGTGAGGTGACTTCTGGAAGCCAGCTGGGTAAAGTAGAGAGGCAGGAAGCTCTGCTTTTCTGGGGATAGGAAGGCAATTTGGGATGCTGTGTCTAGCAGAGCTCCCAAGAAAATGCTCTTCCTGGTGGGAATTTGCTTTGATTTCTTCTCATTGATGGTGAACCCTAGGGAGGTTAGGAGGGATTTGACAAAGAGAAGGTCCTGGGGCAGCTTTTATTTGCACTCTGCGTGAATGAGGCAGTCGTCCAGGTAAGGGTAAATCTGTATATTTCTCTGTCTGGAAAATGCTATGGACGGGGCTAAGCATTTGGTGAATACTCTGTGCAGTAGATAAGCCAAAGGGCAGCGCAGAGAACTGAAAGTGTTGTGATCCTGCTCTGAAACGCAGGAATTTCCTGCAGGATTCCCTTATGGGGATGTGGAGGTAAGCATCTTTTAGGTCTATGGTCACTAGCCAGGCAGTTTTTGTTAGCATAGGCAGCAGCTGCTCCAAAGTTAGCATTTTGAATCTGGGGCTCAACAGGTGAGGTGTTCAGAATGGATAGATCCAGGATGGGGTACCAAGTGCCCTCTTTCCTGGGAACAAGGAAGAGTCTAGAATAAAAGCCTTTGCCTGTTTGATCTGAGGGGACAGGTTCTACTGCCCCTGGGATATGAGAGTTTGGACCTGTTTCAATGCCTCTGCCCACTGATCTGGAGTTAAGTCTGGGTACCCTCTTGGAATTGGGAGTTCGCTGAAAGAGAATGTGTATCCCTGAAAAAAGATCTTTAAGACCCATTGGTCCTTTGTTACAGAAAGCCGATTTTCCATGAAGAGGGTGAGCCTTTCTCCTAATTTTTGGTGAGTGAATAGAGGGGAGAGGGGGAGGGGGAGTCATTGAGAGTTTTTGCCATAGATCGGTGGCTTAGAACTCCCTGCCTTTGGGGCAGAAGTGGTCCACTGTTTGCTTCTCTGCTGGCTCTGGGATAGGGGCCTGGATGGTCTCTCCCTGCAGGGCTTAACTTGGCCCTGTCTGCTAGGTGCAGGGAAGGACCAGTGCTTAGAGTGAACCTGGGAGGTTGAACCTGAAAGAAATCTTTTACTGTTTGCATAGATTTTGCTTTGTCTTCCATCTTTTTAAGTCCCTCTTCTGCTTTTACTCCAAACAAGTGCTCCTTATCCAGGGGTGCATCAATAAGTTTAGACTTGACATGATCAGGGAGAGATTGTTCCTTCAGCCATGCTGGTCTCCTAATGAGAGACCCTGTCACTGCTGCCCTGCTAGAGGTTTCTAGGGCATCATATCCACAGTGTAATGAGTATTTGGCCACTTGACAAGCAGAGTGCAGTAAATCTGCTAACTCTTTTGAATTGGCACAGTCAGAAAAAGTAGAAATCTTTTGTTTTAATAGTTCCAAAGTATGTTGCTGATATTTTAACATATGGAACTAACAACTGAGTGCTCTGATAGCTAAGGTTGCAGAGGTGTATACTTTTTTACCCCATCTGTCCAGACCTCTGGAGTCCTTATCAGAAGGAATAGGATTCTTGGCATAACTAGTCTTAACTCCTTTAGATCCCATGTAATGACCTCTGGGTATGCAGCAGGATTTCTGTACAGGTATTTGTGAGAATCTGGTACTCTGTAATACCTGTCAGGTTTACTGGGAGCAGGTGGGAGGGCATCAGGGGCTAAGCTGTATTCATGGAAAACATCATCCACCACTTCTAAAATATGGGGGATGGCCAAGGGTCTGTGCTGGGGCAGGTCCAGAAACTCTCTAAGTCTTTTCTTAGACTGGGGAAGTCCTGAGATTCCCACTGGAAATGTTCCCTGAGGGTGTGAAGGGTTCCCCAAAGGAAAGGTACTCTGGAGGGGAGGCAGAAGGGATAGATTCCTCTGCATCTGAATCCTCATAAGCAGTCAGAGGTTGCTGTTCCTCTTCAAAATCTGAATAGTCAGATTCCTCAGAATCTTTGTTTTGTCATAATTTCTGGAGAAGGGTGACTTTTCCTTTTAGAAGTTGTGGCCTGACTACCCCGGATAAGGGAGATAAGATCCTCCAGCATTTTAAGCATTTGTGCTTGCGGTGGTGGAGCAGGAGCAAGATGGTGGCTAGAAGCAGATTTTCTAGGAGTGGCCTGGCTTCTAGGCTTGACAGACTCCATCAGTCTGAGAGAAACACTAGATGGATGAGAAGATGTCATTTTTGTCTAGATTTGGTAGTGCAAAAGGCCCCCTCGGAACTTGGTGCCTGCGTCGCGGCTCCGGACCCAACCGAGGCAGAGACAACCAAAGGCTTGAAAGATGAAGATTTCTGCGGCATACCAGACTCCGAAAGGCTCTTGGTAGAGGCCTGTGTAGATATCGAATTGGGCATCAGGGGCTGCAAAAGCACCTCACTGAATTCCGGAGAACTGACGACCTGCTTAGTGGTAGCTTCGTCAGAAGGGTTAGCCTTGTGTGGTCTGTCTCTATCTTTATCTCTGTGTTTTTTGGAATGTCCACAGATTGCTGGCTGATGGATGCCATATCAGAATGCGAAGAAGGAACATGAAAATAACTGTCTACAATAAGAACTCTACGGCGAATGGTTCTCGCATTAAAGAGGGGACAGAACCGGCAACAGGGGACATCATGGTCTGGGCCTAAACACACAGTAAGAATGGAAGCCTCGGTGTGGGATCTGCTTTCCACAGGCGAGATAATTGTTAACTTTTTTGGACATTGGTTAGTGGAATAAAAAAGGGTCTCCAACAGGATACTTAGCTTTAGACGCTTTCAGATGAAATTCAAACTCTGGTAGCGACCGACTGGCACTCGTGCGAAGTGCTTCTGCTACGGGCTCCACGGCAAGAAAGACTGATGTAATGATGTTGGCTGCCTTGCTTTATAGCACTTCCGATCTGACATCAGACTACAGGCGACTGCAGCCGTCGCAGAAAAACACTGACTCTGGTATTCGGGCTGGCCGAGGGCTACCACGGCAGGGATAACCCACAGGTGATGACTGAAACACGAAGAACATTCACATTTGTTGCCTCATCCAGGGGACCTACTAATATAGAACAATGGCACCATCATACACCCAACCCTGAACACTCAAATTGTCAGCTTGGATGATACTGTGACCCCCTGGAGACAATCACCCTTCAACAAACAAGCCATAGACATTCTAAAAAAAAGCCAGGAGACCTAGCACAAGAAACTCTTACTCCACTAAATGGAAGAGATTCACTATATGGTGCAGACAAAAGGGGCAGATGCCTCTGATCTTTGCATACTTATCAGAACTTTGTGACAAAGGACTTTCATATTCCTCTATTAAAATTCATGCTTCAGCAATTTCAGCTTATCTGCCTACTCAGCCCCTCTCTTCTCCCAACATCTTATGAAACAGCTCCTGAGAGAGGTTATCTACACTGGACCCCCGAGGAAACCTCCTGCTTCCCAGTGGGACCTCAATTTCATTCTGGAGAAGCTTACCCTCCCACCTTTTGAATCAGCTGCCTCCACAGACATCAAATTCCTGCACTGGGAGGAATTCAAACATCTACTGTTATGAGTAAGTGCAACTTACACAGCTGTATTGTGTTCGTGATCCTCACTGCTGCAGTAGTCCTTTGGAAAGCCTTCCATCCTCCGGACAAGTTTACATTTCTACCTCTGTACTTCAAAAGGCTCCTTCTCAGACACTACTTCACATACAGGGAGTTCCTCAGAGCCTTAGGTTACATGACCTCTTGCATCCTCATAATTCCCCTTGCCAAATAACACATGAGGAAGCTGCAGTGGTACCTCAGATATGTGGGGTATCAGCATTCTCAATCCCTCAATTTCAGGGCAAAGCTTCTCTCTTG
The DNA here is from genome assembly GCF_019279795.1 of Protopterus annectens. Classification (NCBI taxonomy): domain Eukaryota; kingdom Metazoa; phylum Chordata; order Ceratodontiformes; family Protopteridae; genus Protopterus; species Protopterus annectens. Next base: position 428,112,027 of record NC_056749.1, read on the forward strand.
TCTCAGGAGTTTGAGTGGTGGGCCCGAGCATGCTCCCTCAACTCAGGCATTCCTTTCAGGTTCATCCCTCAGGAACAAACTCTAGGAAATAGCCTGGGAAGCCCACTACAACTGACAGACTCTGGGCCGACTGGATTCTCACTTCAAGAACAAACACATCACACTAAAAGTTGCAACAACGTGGAACAAAACAAAAAACTTGCCAACAAATGGTACAGATTTGCAAATGTGAAGAACCACCAACTGCAATAAGATATATCCACAAACTTTTTATTCTTGACTTTCTCTCTCTGTAGCACCTCAGTGTGAACCTAAAAAAAATTATGGCAGTCCAAAAAGGTCTGAATGCCTTCAAAGATCAATGGAAACCAGGAGTACTTCTAGTAAAGACAGATGATACCACAGTTATGTGATACATAAACAAGCAAGGGAGGACTCACTCTTACCCTCTTTGCTGCCTACTCATGAACCTTTGGAAAACAGCAAACTCCCTAGGTCTGCAACTCATGGGACAGTAACTACGAGGAAACACCAGTCAACTGGTGGATCCCCTTAGCAGGAGCCTGTCAGACCCTCATGAGTGGCAACTGCATCGGGAAGTTTTTCTCAGCATAGCCAAAGAATGGGGTGTGCCAGAGATAGACCTTTTGCCACCAAAGAAAATGCTCACTTGTAAAAGTTTTGCTCAAGGACCAAAACAAGGTCTGCCTGGAAGACAGATACCTTCTACTTCCCTTGGACAAGCCTATTCCTCTATGCCTTCCCCCCAATCCTCCTGGTCCGCAGGGTACTACTGAAGATAAGGTAAAAACGACCAAGGGCCATTCTAATATCCTCAGATTGGTCAAGTCAACACAGGTATCCTTTAATGTTCAGTCTAAGCAACAAGGAACCACAGTTGTGGCCTCATCGAGGGGACCTACTAATACAGAACAAGGGCACCATCATACACCCAACTCTGAACACTCAAATTATCAGGTTGGATGACACATTGACCCCCTGGAGACAATCACCCTTCAACAAACAGGTCCTAGACATTCTAAAAATGCCAGGAAACCCAGCACAAGAAAATCTTACTCCGCTAAATGGAAGAGATTCACTACATGGTGCAGACAAAAGGGGCAGAGCCCTCTTAAAGCTTAGATGACTCTGATCTTTGCATACTTATCAGAACTTTGTGACAAAGGACTTTCATATTCCTCTATTAAACTTCATGCTTCAGCAATTTCAGCTTATCTGCCTACTCAGCCCCCCTCTCTTCTCCCACCATCTTATGAAACAGCTCCTGAGATGGGTTATCTACACTGGAGCCCCGAGGAAACCTCCTGTTCCCCAGTGGGATCTCAGTTTCATTCTGGAAAAGCTTACCCTCCCACCTTTTGAACCAGCTGCCTCCACAGACATCAAATTCCTGTCCTGAAAGACAGCTTTCCTACTGGCCATTACTTCAGCCAGAAGGTTTTAGAACTTCACATTCTTCTGTGTATGGAAACTTTCAGCACTTTTCATCCCAAAAGAGTCTCTCTTAGCAGCAACCCTTTCTTTATGCCTATATTTATAGGAATCCCTTTAAACCAGACCATCCACTTGCCTACCTTCTTTTCTAACCCACAAAATAAGGGAGAAAGAATCCTCCATACCTTGGATGTGCTTAGGCAACTGCATTACTACTTATACAGAACAAAGGATGTCAGGAAGTCTGACCAGCTTTTTATGTCTTTTGCCTGTAGCTCTGAGGGAAAACCAGCTTCTAAATAAACCATCTCCAAATGGATCTCTCACTATATCTTGTTTTGCTACAGCCACTATGGAAAGAAGCCTCCAGACCCTGTGAGATCACACTCCACTAGGGCTACTGCTACATCTACAGCCTTTCTTAAAGGAGTGGCCACTAAGAACATTTTTGAAGCCACTACTTGATCCTCTGTGCATACCTTCACCAAATATTATCATCTTCCAACCTTCCCCAAGTCCAGAGCAGGGTTTGCCTCTGCCATCTTGCAGGGTATCTTTTCTTCTCCATAAATTTTCCACCCACCTTCCTTTTAGCTTTGGGAGTCATCCCATCAGTTATGACTGCAACAATGAAACACAAAGAATGTAGTACAGTTGTCTACACTTACCATAAATGTGGATGTCTGAGTGTATTCACTGTTGCAGTATTTTTCCCTCCCTCCTTCCCCTCTTGCCCCATGGGATTGGGGTGGACATTCTCTTCTCTTTTTCCAGATCATTCCCTCCTCCTCTGTATATACTCTGGAGTTTGAGCTTAGGCCTTTGACCTTAGAGTCCTGTTAGGGGGCAAGAAAGTACTGAGGTTACAGCACCATCTGACTCCCTTTATACCTAGATGTCTTGACTGCATTTATGACTGCAATAGTGAAACATGAAGAACATCCAATGTTGCCTGGGCCAAAACAGGGTCCCCACAACTCTTTCTGGGGTATCTTTTTGAATCTTCAAGATTACCTTGGAAGTCAATGGAATGGATGGAAATGTAACTTTCCTTTCCCAGGGAATCAAAATGCATCTATTTTCCAGACTTGCTTTCAAGGGGGGCCTTTTGAAAAGAGGCAAACTGAGATATTTGAGGTGTTTCCCACAACTTCCAGGAAGACACTCTCCTCCCTTTGTGAGGGTCTGTTTTGGTCTTGCTCAGCTTATCTGCAACTATGTTTTACTCTGCCAAAATGTAAGATGCTTGCAGGGTTAAGGACTGGTGGAGAGCTAACTCCCAAGCTATCACTGCCAGCCTGCATAGGGGTTATGACCTTGTACCTCCCTGCTTGTTTACATAACTCATGACTGTGACATTGCTTGAAATCACTTGGAGAGGTCCTGGGGACCAAAAATGATGGAGACACTTGAAGGTATAGATCACAGGTGATATCCCTTAAGTTGATGCACTTTGGTCTGTCTGAAGGATTCCATAGGTTTTGCATTTACTCCTCTGGAAACTGCTCCCCAAGCATAATTTGTGGCATTTGTGGTGGCAGATTGAATTGGGGTCTGAACAGAAAAGGCAAGACCTGGGTTCAGTTCAATTTGTCATCTCCACCAAAGCAATTCTCGTTTTATAAAGCCCAAAAAACTGGAATTTGATATGCCAGTGAATGTAAATTCTGGATGCATGTGATTTTTAGAAATTACTGTATCTTTTCATGTGTAATATGGCAAGAGATATCAAGAGATTCATAAAAGCCACAAATCCTAGGATCACAAGATATTCTCTTACAAAATTCTGAGACTGATTGGAGAAGTTTAGCAAAAATTCCAGATAACGCTCCACCTTGTCTTATGTTAAAAAGGCCTTTGGAAGGGCAGAATCTATAAGACATCTCAGAAACGCAATCCTGTGAGACAGAGTCAAGTAGGACTTTGCAGTATTTACTTGGAAGCCCAGACTGGTCAAGAGAGACAACCCATTTTAATGCCTCTTGACATCTGGATAAAGACTCTGTAAACATATGAAACTCATCTAAATAAGGAAAGATTTCCATGCCATTCAGTCTGCAAATAATAGTATGACTGGGCCTGGACATTTTGTGAATAAACTTGGAGCTGCAGATAAACCAAAGGGTATTATAGAAAAAGTACAGTTTTGTACCTACCATAAATGTAGATGTCCGATAGGTATGCATCTGCAGTCATAACATATGGGTTGTCCTGCCTCAGGCAGCCCTTCGGTCGGCTGGATTCCAAAGTCTGGGTCTGGCCTCGGCTGATGTCGCACTTTCCCCGACGTCAGAGCTTCTGGGGTATAAAGGCATCAGCCGACGCCATTTTCCTCAGTCTTTCTTGCCGCGCGGTGCCCGAAGCAGAAGCTGTTCGCAAGTGCCGGTTGGTCAGATCCAGAGATTTCAGCTACCGAAGACTTCTAAAAAAGCTAAGTACCCCGTTGGAGACTCTTTCTTGCCTCAGCCGATGTCAGACAAAGTAAATAATTGTTTAACTTGTGGGAAACAAATACCTCATAAGGATTTCCATTCTTACTGCCTTCCTTGCTTAGGCCCAGACCACGACGTATCAGCTTGTTTAGCCTGTGCCTCCTTCAACCGACGGACTCTTAGACGTCGGTCGGAGTTTGCAGAAGAGTTTTTTGAATCCGCTTTTGCATATAAAATGCCGTCGGAGACTCCGACTACACATTTAGCCAAAAAACGCAAGGAAAAGGACCGACACTTTCCGCTGCGGTTTCGGCTGAAACCACGGTTAGGCCTACCGCGAGTGTCTCAGTTTCGGCTGAAACCGAGTCCTCGGTTCTTACTTCTGCCGAAATCATACCTCCGACAACCGAGGCCAGAGAGGCCCCGGCTGAGTCGGCTACAGAAATTCCTACTGAAGAAGCAAGCGCACAAGAATTGTCCGACACCATCCCATTGGACATTTCTACACCTGCACGTGGGGCAGCTAGGCCCCCTGCTTCTATGTCTATTAAGGCCTTCTCCAGGGCTAAAGCAGCTAAAATTTCAAAGGCTTTACCTGCAAAATCTACCTCTTAGAGACCTTACTCAAGTTCTCAGATTCTCAGCCTTGCTGAGGACCTTATATCTCTGATTAGGGGTTCCCAACCTCACCCAGACAGGGCCTCTCAACCTCCTCCTGACAAAAGGCCTAGGACTGAACCCCCTGAACCTCTCTCCTCGGATTACTCCTCGGATGGATCTGATTTATCAGACCATCAGGAAGGGCCATACTCACCTCATGAGGATTCAGATGCAGAAGACTCTATTCCTTCTGCCTCCCCTCCAGAAGAATTTTCCTTTGGGGAGACTTTACACTCAATGAGGGAACACTTTCAATGGCAGGGTCAGGATTTCTCTGATTCTAGAAAAAGACTAAGGACTTTTTTACACTTGCCACAGCATAGGCCTTTAGCCATACCACTTGTGCTAACTGTAGTTGATGATGCATATAATGATGTCAGTTCTGCCCCTGATTCTCTTCCCCCGGCCCCTGCCAAACCTGACAGATATTACAGGGTCCCGGATTCTCACTTTCACTTGTATAAAGCCCATGCTGCAGACCCAGAAACTATTTCTCAGGGCCCAAAAGGTGTTGCAGCTGCCACTGCCAAAAATCCCCTAATCTCTGAAAGAGAATCAAGAGCATTAGAGAGATGGGGAAAAATGTTTATACATCTGCTACTCTTTCTGCCAGGGCATTAAACTGTCAATTCCATTTCTGTAGCCGACTCAGCTGGGGCCTCTCTGGCCTCGGTTGTCGGAGGTATGATTTCAGCAGAAGTAAGAACCGAGGACTCGGTTTCAGCCGAAACCGAGACACTCGCGGTAGGCCTAACCGTGGTTTCAGCCGAAACCGCGGACCGTGAGTGTCGGTCCTTTTCCTTGCGTTTTTTGGCTAAATGTGTAGTCGGAGTCTCCGACGGCATTTTATATGCAAAAGCGGATCCAAAAAACTCTTCTGCAAACTCCGACCGACGTCTAAGAGTCCGTCGGTTGAAGGAGGCACAGGCTAAACAAGCTGATACGTCGTGGTCTGGGCCTAAGCAAGGAAGGCAGTAAGAATGGAAATCCTTATGAGGTATTTGTTTCCCACAAGTTAAACAATTATTTACTTTGTCTGACATCGGCTGAGGCAAGAAAGAGTCCCCAACGGGGTACTTAGCTTTTTTAGAAGTCTTCGGTAGCTGAAATCTCTGGATCTGACCGACTGGCACTTGCGAACAGCTTCTGCTTCGGGCACCGCGCGGCAAGAAAGACTGAGGAAAATGGCGTCGGCTGATGCCTTTATACCCCAGAAGCTCTGACGTCGGGGAAAGTGCGACATCAGCCGAGGCCAGACCCAGACTTTGGAATCCGACCGAAGGGCTGCCTGAGGCAGGACAACCCATATGTTATGACTGCAGATGCATCCTTGAAGGACATCTGATACTGTGACCCAGAAACACAGAACCTTAGAAATTTCCTGAAGCCAATGGCTATTCCAGCTCAGGACTGTTGAGAGTCCAAGTATTTAGGGCAATCCTTTCAACTACATAATTTTGTTTCTAAAAACAAAATAAACCCAGTTCCAAATCCTTCTCCTTTAAAAAAAGAGACAGACTCCACATCATTCCTTTTATGAGTTTTATTGGGATAAGCGCTTGCATCCTTGTATATTTCTTCAGATGCAGTTCTTACATTTAAACTTTCTAAGATCACGATGCTACTACAAATACTGTTATAGAGGGGGAGCAGTACACTGTGTGACAACTCAGTTTCACATGGCTGGCTTTTCACCTGCTCAGAATGAAGACACTCAGCTGAGACTCTAAGGTTCCTCCACAAGTCTTACCCATTAAGCCTCTTGCAGTTTAGAACTTTTCCTTGTCCCTTAGCCATATCTGGTCCTTCTAGTCCCTCCCCTGTTACTGACCACAGTACTTCACCTAGCAACATGAATGGATAATTTTTCACAATTTTTCCAGCTAACCTGATCGACATGGGTATCCTGAGGCTATGTAGCAATTGCCTCATGTACAATGGCAGCCCACTTCTTCTAATTCACACAAATTCAATATGTGAGAGATGCATCTACATTAATAATCTAAAGTTTAGTCTGTCTCACTCACAAATTAGTATATCAAATACTAAACAGATTGTCAGCTCACACACTTCATCTCCTGCACCAGCCATGCATACAACACCTAAACCTACATATGCAGAGGTTCTCACTAGAAGCCTTCCTAAAGATCAGAGACCTCCCAAAACATAAACACACTTCACTTAATACATTCCCAGCAAATGACAGTGTACATACAAATGCACGGCACCAGTGTCTCACCAAACATGCCCCTAATGCAAAACACAAAATCAAATACTTTAATCATAGGTGACTCCATTGTGAGACACACACATGTCCCACTCACCAGGCTGGATAAGGAAAAGGTCACAGTCAGCTGTCTATCAGGTGCCAGGATCCACCACATCACACATGCACTCAAGTCTCTCAACTGCAGGCACTGCTATGACTCTGTCAAAGTCCATATTGGTGTGAACGACCTGAGATGTACCTTACTGGACTATATGAAGAGAGGCATTACTGAACTCTCTGAGTATGTGTCCCAGGCGGGTATGTCCCTAGCCTTAAACAGCATTCTACCTTCACCTAGGAAGATGCCTCAATACAGACAAATGATTGACTTCAACAATTGGCTTACTTTTTGGTGTCATTCTATGGCAATCCAGTACCTGCCAATCTGGGATGATATGGTTGATAGACCACGATGCTTTGCTAAGGCTCCTGCCCCCTCAATATTGCCTTTTTTAGGCAATGTCACAAAAACAAAATTCTCAACTTAAAATATCCTCAAAAAACAATCTTAAAGTTATGCTGCTAAATGCCAGAAGTCTAAATCTGAAACTGCACTCACTAGAAGCACTCGTCACCTTGGAAGATGTGGACATCTGTGCAGTCTGAGAGACCTGGTTCAAAGCCGCGGACAGCACCAAGGCTATACTGGGATATAATGCTTTCCACTCCTTCAGACCACAAAATGAATGTGTGAAAACTTAAAGAAAGAGGAGTATCAATATTCAAAGATAAATACACTTCCAGATTGGTTAAACAGAATGACTCCCTAGAGTTACTCCATGTGCAAATAACTACAAGAAAGACTCCTCTCCAAGTTATCACCAGCTATAGATCCCCCTCCATGAACCATGATATCCACACTGCCTACTTGGACCTACTTGAGTCACTCAAAATACAACCAAACACCCCGGCTATGGGTGACTAACTAACCCATCCATACATTGGGTAAATTATACATGTGCAAACAAAATCCCCAAATGTTCTTGGACTCTGTTAACTCAAACGCCTTGGAACAGATAGTTGGCACTTCCACAAGAGGCTCAAACATTCTAGACTTGGTACTCACCAACATGGTAGAACAGTGCACCACCCCAAGTGTGCGGCTCTCCCTGGTGAAGTCTGATCATAAATCAGTCTGTTTTGAAGTAACAATAGCGTCACCCCCCCCCCAAGGAGAAATTAGGCTAAATAACTCGTCCAAAGCCAACTACACCCTCTTACGAGAAGGCATTAATAGCTTCAAAGCTTCTGTCCCCCACTGATGGCAACGACACTTATACTGGGATCGACACTTATAATGGGATATACACCAATGTATTGCATAAACATAAACACAATTGTAATGACTCAGCCATTCCTTATAGGACCAAAGCCTGTCTGGTGGACATGTGCCATAAACATGTTATATAATAAGAGGAAGAAACTGCTAAGAGCAAGAAGGAATGATCTCAGAATTGGAAGCACACCCTTCTCAGCTTGAACAAGCAAGCAAATAAGACATCTGGTAAAGTCCTCTAAATCTAACTACGAATCTAGATTAGCATCCCTAGCTAAGGATAACCATAAGGCATTCTTTAGCTACATCCGAAAAGTACAGTTGTGTACACTTACCATAAATGTAGATGTTCAAGTGTATTCACTGTTGCAGTCATCACATTTGGGTTATCTGCTTGCAGTAGTCCTCAGTCGGCCTGATTATCAAATTCCTGGGTCCTGCGTCGGATGCTGTCTCATCTTCCATGACGTCAGGTCATCAGTGGTATAAAGCATGCAGCCAACGCCATTACATCAGTTTTTCTTGACCCAGATGTCAGGTGCCCCCATAATGGGAAGCAATTATATGCAAGGTTACACCTCCAACAAAAAAGCAAATACACCAAAAAGCTTTAAGCATAGCAAACAAAGATAGAGGTATAGTCAATAGAAGTCAGGGAGCTGGAGGGAGGGTAACCAGGACTGCAACAGCGAATACACTTGAACATCTACATTTATGGTAAGTATGCACAACTGTACTATGTTCTTCGCGTTTCACTGTTGCAGTCATCACACTTGGGTAGATTCCCAAAGCTAAGGATGGGAGGAGGAATTTAGACAGCATTAGGACCAGTTATAAGGCCCTGCAAGACTGCAGTGGCAAAGCCAGTTCTGGATTTAGAGAAAATTGGCAGATGGTAATTCTTGGTGAAAGTATGTACAGAACTCCAGGTAGCAGCTTCTAGGATGTCCCCAGTAGGGACACCTCTGAGAAAGGCTGTAGAGGTAGATGCAGCCCTGGTTGAGTGGGGTCTAATCCCCTGTGGGATAGGTTTTCCACAGTGCTTGTAGCAGAAATGAATGCAATAATGGCCTATTCATTTGGAAATGGTTTGCTTTGAAATAGGCTTCCCCTCTGCCCCTGCAGCAAATGCCACCAGCAGTTAGTCAGATTTCCTTTGAGGTTTAGTCCTGTCCAAGCAGAATCTAAGTTGTCTGTGCACATCTAAGGAGTGGAGTATTCATTACCATTTGTTCTGTGGATTAGGAAAGAAGGTTGGCACCACTGAATCACTAGCAGAATTCCAGAAAAGCATCCTAGACAGCTGTATGGATCCTAAAACAGTGCAAAACTTGATTAGCAGAATTCCAAAAAGTGTCTCAAGCTGCTGTAGGAAGGATGAGCCAATAACATAGGAGTAAAAAATGATGATATAAATCCTAGCAAACTTAACTCTGAATGTTATTCTCTGGTGGAAACTTGACTTAAGAGTATGGACCTCTAGAAGAAGCCATGGAGTATTTTTGTAGAACAGTTTGTGGTTTAGGTTCCATAACTGTACAACACTTTTAATGTAACAGCTGTTGCTAAGTCTAGGGGTGTTCTATGTAATGAGTCAAACATGCCACTATAATTCTCTTTTTTTCAAGAGTATATTTTGTTGATATCCAGGGGGTCAAATTCAACACAGTCCAGGATATGAAAAAGGAAGATGTCCATCCTGTGTTTTGCAAGTGCATTTGTACGGATTGTCAGTCTGATCATGTCTTACAAATTGTGTGAAATGTTGATTTTCAACTAGATACAATAGTCTTCTGGACTGAGTAATCGCCTATGAAAAATAAATTAGAGAGAGAAAATTGAGGAAAATACACCTCGACTTGAAGGATTACAGAATAACAGCACCAATTAACCATTATGATGGACTCTGTAAACCAATAAGAGGAAGACAAGAATGACCATAAATAACTGAATATCACACCATGCAGACCCTGGAAATACTTGTCTAAGAACACCCACCTAGAAAACCGATGGGACCACTACAGCCTCAAGCCACATGCCTATGTGACCAAGATGTTGCATTCCACACCAAACCTAACAGAAAACGACTGACCTGAAGGAGGGATGTCTGCCCATCTTTCCCTCATTACTACATGAAGAATCTCACAAAGTGTCAACCAGACACAGAGAAGATGCTTCGCCTATGTCTGTATACGACACAAACAGCTGAAGAGGACATGGCTGACCTCCTGGTTCATGACAGTTAAAAGGAAGCCAAAAAAAAAGTGAGCAAGGGCTCTGAGGAACAACCAGTGGCCACTGCTGGTTCACTAACTATCATCTGAGGGGTAGATTACATTCATGACAATGGCAAGGACTCCTTGCTAAGTGAATTGTTCTTTCTAGGGCAACAGGAAAGCAGCAGTCAGACCAGAGTGAGCATCCATGCTACAACTGGGGAAGAAGCACCAAAGTGGTAAGCGATGCTGGAGTGAGTCGCATGAAAGGCAAGTTCTCACTGAGAGTTTATAAGCAGCACTCACTCATATAACACTTTTCCCAGTCCCTAAGCTTATAAAAAATAAAAGGAGAACAAAATTACCCTGTCAGTACTGAAGCCTGAAAGATGCTTCCTCTCGAGATGGCAAGAAAGCACTGAAGAAAGCCTCACTCTGACTACTGATTTCCCTCCTGGGGTTTAGCCAGTCAGCAGTCACAATGAAGGAGTGGTTCATAGGTAGATACTAGGCTATCGTCTAGCTAACATGGTTCCCTGGCTTACGCCACCCAAGAAAGTTATTTTCCTGTGCCCTGTCGAGCAGAGCCACCAAAGTGATCCCTGGGGTGTATTTCCTATTTCCCATCCACTTATCAAGATTTTTCTTGAAGAGTGCTAATGAGGAACGTTCCCTGACATAGATGGGTAGCTTGTTCCAGAGTATGGGAAGTCTCTGGGACAGGAATCTATCCCTCCAGCATGTCCTGGTTATTGTGGTGACAAGGTTTAGGTCCCTAGAGCATGTAGCTCAGAGGGATTGGGATTTCTTTAGGTGTAGCATGTCCAACAGCTCTGGGTTTGACACAGCTTTATATGTTAGGCAGAGATCACTTCGGAGTAGGCGATATGCTATGGAGTAAAGCTGGAGTTTTTTTGAGACGGTCAGTGTAGGGCATCTGTCTGAGGACATTAATCCTCTTTGTGAGGTATTTCTGTGGCCTTTCCAGCTGCTGCAGATGTCTTGTGACGTACATTCCAAAAGGGGCGTTGTACTCTATAATGGGTCTAATGAGTGTCGAGTACAGGGTAACAATGACCTATTTTTTCCTAGATGAGAACCCTTTTGTGATGAGGTGTGCCACGTAGAAGGATTTCCTGACTACTGTGGCGATGTGATTATCAAAGGAGAGACTACTGTCCTCCTGGGTCCCCAGGTCTCATCACACATTCGGCATTAAGTAGACTGCCGCCTACGTGGTAGTTCATGGGTACAGATTTTTTTACCAAAGCGGATGACAATGCATTTTTTGGCATTGAGCTTGAGGCCATGACTCTGACACCAGAAATCTGTCTCAGTGAGGCCCTTCTGTAGGATGTCCACATCATTTGGGGACTCAGCTGTGGTTCCTAGTTTGCAGTCATCTGTGAACATCGTTAGCCCAAGGCCTTCTGTGTTAGCCTGTACTTCAGTGAAGTAGATACCAAACAGTAGAGGTCCCGGGACTGAACCCTGTGGTATTCCACTTGTCACTGGTTTGAAGTCAGATTTGGAGTCTGCAACTTTTACAGTGTAGGTTCTGTCAGTGAGCCAACTGGCAACCCATCTTGTGACATAGGGATTTATTCCTAGTTTAGTGAGTTTAGCTATAATTCCAGAATGGGGGATGATGTCGAAAGCCTTGGCGAGGTCAAGATAGGCTGTGTGAACCACCTTACCCTCATCTACAGCTTTGGTGACTGCCTCAAAGAAGTAGATCAGGTTCAGGAGGCATGATCTGCCTTTCACAAACCCGAACTGGGTGGGGTCCAGAGTTTGGAGGTAACCAATGTCTTTGTTTATGAGTTCCATGATACGTTCCATGGCCTTACAGACCAGACTCGTCAGGCTAATAGGGAGATAGTTCCTGGAATCAGTGGTGGCTCCCCCTTTCTGGAGTGGGATAACTGTTGCTGTGCACCATTCAGTGGGCACAAAGCCTGATGGATTGAACATGGTGCTTAGGTGGGGAGCCAGGTCGTTCTGAAGTTCATGTAAAACGCAGCCTGGGATGTTGTCCGGTCCCCATGGATGCTGTGTTTTTGGCTTTACAGAGTGCAGCTTTTACCTGCATGGTTGTGATTACAGGGACTCTGCATTCTTCCTGTACAGATACGGGCCCTTTAGGGGATGAGAGGGTGGTAAAGTCAGCATTGAACCTATCTGCCAGGACGTTAGCAATATCATTTGGTTCTGTAATTTTCATGGCGTTGTGCTGTAACTCAGAGCAGATCTGGGTGTTGCCATTGAGATTCTTGACATAGCTATAGTATGCTTTGTGGTTGTCCCTAGAATCAGTGGTGATTTTGTTTTCATAGCTAGATTTGGGGGATCTTATAAGGGATCGCAGCTTCTTACTGAGGCTGACCAGTGAACTCCTCCACTCATGGATTTTACTCTCTTTTGCAACAGTTTCTTCCTTCTGCTGTAGAATTTGTTTATGGCAGGGGACTACCAGATTTGCTTCATTTTTTTGGAGGATAGCATCTTGGTTCTGTTTGGGATAGCACAATCCATGCACTCGTGTAAGTGCTTACAGAGTGCATCTGTGTAGGATTCAGCAGTCATAACTGTATTGTCCATCTGCATGGGTGTCATGAAGTTTGCCACTTCTGTCTTAAGAAGCATGAAGTTGGCTTTGGAGAAATTTTTACAGTGATTTCGTTAATGGGGGGTGGGGGCAGGATGTGGATATCTAGGGTGATTAGCTTATGGTCAGATCTGACCAACGAGGAGCTGACTTCAGGTGTGGAACACCGGTCACTCATGTTGGTAATGACTAGGTCTAGGATATTGTTGCCCCTGGTGGAGGTGTGAATAAGTTGATCCAGGGCACTGGAATTTATGAATTCCAGAAAGCGCTGAGTGAAGGAGTTGGTACATGAGTAGTTTTCACAATTAATGGTGGGGTAGCTGAAATAGAGTGTATATCACAAAATCCAAAGCTGACAAGTTCGAAGCTCAAAACTTCGAACTTGCAACCTCGAAAATGGAAAACACTGAAACGTAAAGCAGAGATCACCATAGAGTGCGGGAAGGGAAGATTTCCCTTACTGCACTGTAGTGTGATCTCAGAGTTGGTATATTTAAGTACCGTGGGGTGTGGGGGTTGCAGGGGAGCTTGACTCCCTGCATAGAGCAGTTTATGTGTTGTTTTGGGTGTTTATAGTGGTTTTTTTTAGTTTTCATGTTCGATGTTTTTCGTTTTCGAGGTTGCCAGTTCGAAGTTTTGAGCTTTGATATTGTCAGCTTTCGAACATATGATATAAACCCGTTGAAATCACCCATTATTAGGATGTTTGATGGAACCCTAATATTTTCCAGTATATCAAGAAAAGAGGAGTGGGAATCCTGGGGCATGGTGGGGATCTGTAGCAAGCTACAAATTGGATTGCAGTTTTGCCCAGAGTTAGATGCATTTGGATAACCTTGGATGCATTATGCTGAGCAACTAGCCTGGAGGTGTGGATATCCTTAATGAATATGGACACACCTCCACCTTTGGTGTTCCGGTTCAGGTTAGGTGGCCGAAAAGTGTGGTATGAGTTAAAGCCTGGTAATGCAGGGGTGCTCTCTGGAGCCTTGAACCAGGCCTCAGTCACTGCACAGATATCGATGTTCTCCATTTTAAGGAATGCCTCGAGGGAGTGCATTTTGAGGTTTAGACTTCTAGCATTGAGTAGCATTACCCTCAGTTTTTGCTTGCCTGTTCCTGTTACGGTGGTGAATTTGTCATTTGAACCTTGCCTAAAAAAGGCACTATAGGGACAGCAAGAGCCTTAGCCAGTATCCGGAATCCCAGGGGTGACAGGTGCAAGCCATCTCTGGTAAAGCATCGTGGTCTGTCGTCCCAGGCAGACAGATACTGGATCCCCTTAGAATGACACCAGAAGCTTAGCCAATTGTTGAAGTCAATCATTTTGTCCTTGTACAGCGGTGTTATTCTGGGCGATGACAGGATGCTACTCAGGGCTAGGGTAATACCTGCCTGCCTAGGCTACAAGATCGGACAGCTCTTCCATGTCTCTTTTCGTGTAGTCCAGGGAGGTACATCTCAGGTTACTCACACCAACAAAGACAATGACACAGTCATATTTGTACTTGTTGCGGAGTGACCTGAGTGCGTGGCTTATGTGGCGGATCCTGACACCTGACAGGCAGTTGACAGTAACATTCCCCTTGTTTACTCTGGTGAGTGGGACATCAGTGTGCTTGACTATAGAGTCACCTATGACTAGTGTGTTGGGTATGTTGTTTTGCCTTATGGGCTGTGGTTAAGTGGCACACGGAGTCTGTGGGCTATGTGTCATTTGGGTTGTGTTGGGGGGTGGAGGTTGCTTGCGCTTCTGCTTTGGTGAGAGAGCCAGAGATTTTTGAAGTTGTTTGGTTGTTGTTTACTAGGTGGGAAGCAGCCCATATAGCCTAAAGGGTTACTGCAGCAGTGGGAAAAATGAACATCTGGTGTTACTAGCATATATTCATAGTTAATACTTTTGCACAACATTTCTATAAGTTAGTTGGAACACGTAATTTTAAATTATATAATGACTGGCTATTAATATTCCACAACAAGCACATCGATTTGCCAGCCCAACCAGCGTGCCTGTTGTAAATCCGAGAATATACCAATGGAAAAAGTTCTGGTCACCCGGACTTTTTCCCATTGTGTATTACGTTTTATTTTTTTTTAACAAAAAAAAAAATCTGTAATCTGCACTCCGGACATACGAGAAAGGCAGGATGGAGGAAATACTATGAAAATCAGGTACGTTATTTAAAACTAAAGAGACATACCTGATTTTCTTTGTATTTCCTCCATTCTCTCTCTTTCCTCCCCCTAAACTGTCCGAAACTTATATATATATATATATATATATATATATATAAACGGAGCAACTGAGACCTTCTTTTCTCTGTTGCTTCCTTTCCAAAGCAATGATGTACTGGGTATGCGTGGGAACGCAAGTCCCATACCCATGCGCAGTACATCAAAAAAAAGGCACCAGGATATAACCAGCTGCAGAAGGACAGCATGGGACTGTAATACAAATACATTATTTAAGAAAAGTAAGTATTTTTTTTCTTAAATAATGTCATTGTATAATAGCAATAACTGACTTTGTGGTGTGGTATATTAAGATTTACCCATGGTTGGCTTTATTTAATCACTCGGGCTTTGGTCTCATGATTAAACCACACCAACCATAGGCAAATCTTAATATACCACACTGACATCGTCAGTTATTACTTAAATAGTGTACTTCCTGGATCTTAAACCCTCAACATAAAGGAGGGAATTCAACAGATACTACTAACTTTAGACTTCTACCAATCTTATCCTCCTCTCCAAAATACTTGAAAAATGAATTAAAAAAAAATGCTAAACTATCCCCTGCAGACAGAACGTCTGCCCCCACACAACACAGCTTCTGCCCCTCTCACAGTACTAACACTGCACTTCTAACTTTTATTTATATTGTCAATAAAGTGACAGATATCAGCAAACTAGTCTCCTTATTTCTAGACGTGTCTAAAGTCTTCAACACATTTTGTCACAGCAAACGTCAGCTTCAAATTCATTAGGTCTATGGTCCAAAAGCTACCTGTTCAACAGGTATCAGTCAGTAAAAAGTACAGTTTTGTACCTACCATAAATGTAGATGTTCGAGTGTTCACACTGCTGCAGTCATCACACTTGGGTTATCCTGCCGTCAGACGGTCCCGCAGTCGGCCAGAGTTCCAAAGTCTTGGTCCGGCGATGGTTGCTGTCGCTTCTTCCCTGACGTCAGTGCGCCAGGGGTATATAAGAGGCATCCGATGCCATTTTCTTCAGTTTTTCTTGCCCCAGATGTCAGGTGCCCCCCAAGTAGGTAGGCAATACATATTGCTAAAAAAAACATATAAAAGGAATAAAAGGAATACCTTCAGTTACACGCAAATACACCACAAAGGTTGTACAGGATAGAAAGGTATAGAAAAGTTGAGCTAGGTCAGAGGGGATGGAGGGAGAGTAACCTGGACTGCAGCAGTGTGAACACTCGAACATCTACATTTATGGTAGGTACAAAACTGTACTATGTTCATTGTGTTACACTGCTGCAGTCATCACGCTTGAGTTGAATCCCAAAGCTAAGGATGGGCGGTGGAACTAAACTGGGTTTGGAGAAGCTAGTAGGCCCTGCAGAACTGCAGTGGCAAAGCCAGCTCTGGTTTTAGAGTATAGAGGTAAGTGATAGTGCTTGGTGAAGGTGTGCACTGAACTCCAAGTTGCAGCCTCCAAAATATCCTTGGTTGGTACCCCTCTGAGAAAGGCTGTTGATGTTGCTGTAGCCCTGGTGGAATGGGGCCTAATGTTACCAGGTACAGGTTTCCCATGGTGTGTGTAGCAGAAATGGACACAATGTCCTATCCATTTTGAAATGGTCTGTTTTGAGATAGCCTTTCCTTGTGATCCTGCAGCATAGGATACAAAGAGCTGGTCAGATTTTCTGAAAGCCTTAGTTTTATCCAAGTAGTAACGTAATTGCCTGTGAATGTCCAAAGGGTTTAGGAGCCTTTCCCCTTTGTTCTGGGGGTTTGGATAAAAGGTGGGCAAATGAATGGTTTGGTTTAGGGCCACACTGGATACCACCTTTGGCATAAAGGAAGGGTTAGTTCGTAAAGTGACTCTGTCTTGATGAAAAATGATGAAAGGCTTCACTGCCATTAGGGCCTGTAGCTCTGAGACTCTTCGTGCTGAAGTTATTGCTAGCAGCAGGGCAGTTTTCCATGATAGAAACTGTAAATTAGCTGTAAAAGCTGGTTCAAAGGGCGGTAGTGTAAGTTTTTCCAAAACAAAGTTGAGATCCCAAGTTGGTGTTGGTGGTCTCCGGGGCGGTCTTATGTTCTTAGCCCCTCTGAGGTACTGTCTTAGTAATGGATGTGAAAATATAGGAGGATCCGTGTTGTATTGAGCTGAAACAGCTGAGGCGTGGATCTTAATAGATGAAAAGGAAAGTCCTTCGTGCAACATCTCAGTTAAATATTGTAGAATCTGAGGAATATTTGGGACAAGGGGATTTTGGCCTTTAGCCTGGTTCCAGGCGCAGAATCTTTTCCATTTGTCTGAATAGGCTTTCCTGGTGCTGGGCCTCCTGGCCTCCAGAATGACATCCATAACAGCTTTAGAGAGAAGTGTTGACTGGTTGTTTAGGTAATTTGACATGCAGCCAGATTTAAAGTCTTGAGCTGGCTGTGTAGAATCTGATTGTTTTGCTGAGTGAGCAGGTGAGGAATTTGAGGTAAAATCCATGGTGGGCCTTGAGCCATGTTCCTTAGTATTGGATACCAGTGTTGGCGTGGCCAGTCTGGAGCAATGAGTATCATTTGTGGCCTCTCTAATCTGGCTTTCAGCGGCACCTTTGCCAGAAGAGGCATTGGAGGAAAGGCATACACTGTTAATGTTTTCCAACTGAATGAGAGGGCGTCCACTTTCCAAGCTAGTGTGTGGTATGTCCTTGTGCAAAATTTCTGTAGTTGGTAGTTTTGGGGGGAGGCAAACAGATCTATGTCTGGGCTCCCCCATTTTTGAGTTATCATCGCGGATACTTGTGGATCTAGTTTCCACTCGTGAGGATCTATGATATATCTGCTTAGATTGTCTGCCAATGTGTCTTTCTTTCCTGGCAGGAATTGTACTTGTAGTTGAACTTGGTAGGTCAGTGCTGTGTTCCACAAGGTCATTGCTTGCCTGCATAGGGGGTAGGAATGTGTGCCCCCTTGCTTGTTTATGTACCACATCACTGTGGTGTTGTCCGTCTTTATTAGGAGTTGTCCTGGATGTAGGAGGTCCTTGAAAGCTGTTAGGGCATTTTGTACAGCTAGCATCTCTTTTTGATTGATATGTAGATGCCTTTGATCTGCAGACCATTTGCCCTGAATACACTGTCCTGCCATGTGTGCTCCCCAGGCATAATCCGATGCATTTGTTGTTATAGTTTGCCTGGCTGTGGGTAAGGTAAAAGGCTGACCCTTGTTGAGGTGACATGCCTGAGCCCACCATAGAAACTCCTGTTGAAGGCAGGGAATGAGTGGTATTATTGTTTCCAAGCTGTGGCTGTGTTGAGTCCATACGCTTTTCAGGTACCATTGTAATTTCCTCATATGCAGTTTTGCATATGGTATTAGTAGTATGCAAGATGCCATGAATCCCAAGGCCTGCAGAATATTTCTTGCAGGGAGTTGGGTCTTTGTTGCCATCATTTTGAAGTATTGAGTCAGTTGTCCTTGCTTGTCTGGCGTGAGATAAGCCATCTGGGCCGTTGTATTTAAGCTGGCACCCAGGAATATTATATCTTGCGAGGGCACTAGTTTTGACTTCTTTTCATTTACTGTGTACCCTAGGCAACTTAATAGGTTTTTGACAAACGCCAGATGCTTTAAAAGAATGTCCTTGCTTTCTGCTTGAATAAGGCAGTTGTCCAGGTATGGATATATTTGAATTCCTCTTTGTTTGCAGTATGCAATTACCAGTGCCAGGCATTTTGTGAAGACCCTGGGCGCAGTAGATAAGCCAAAGGGCAGTGGAGAGAATTGGTAATGGGTTGAACCTGCTATAAATCGGAGGTATCTTCTGCAATTTAGTCTGATAGGGACATGCAGGTATGCCTCCTTGAGGTCCAACGTTACTAGCCAAGCCTTCTGGCCCAGCATGGGAAGAAATTGCTGTAGTGTTAGCATCTTGAATTTGGGTGCTTCCAGATATGTATTTAGAATTTAGAGGTCCAGAATGGGTCTCCAGGCTTTGTCCTTTCGGGGAACTAGAAAGAATCTTGAGTAAAATCCTTGTCCTTGCTCCTGTGTAGTAACCTGTTGAATGGCTCTCATGTCCATGAGAGCTGTAATTTGTTTTTCAGCCTCTGCCCATTGATTTGGTGGCAGGTTTGGCATTCCTTTTATCCTTGGTAAAGTGTGAAAGTGGAATCTGTATCCTTGAGATACAATATTTAGGACCCATTTGTCTTTTGTGATGATGTGCCAGTTGTCTGCAAAAAGTGCTAGTTTTCCTCCCAAGGGAGCTGCCAAGAGGGATTTGCTTGGCAGTCTGAGGGGTAAGTCATTGTGTTTGTCTTCTGATAGTTTGAGACCTGTCTTCTCCTCCTTTCTGGGTTGTGGCACCCTATTGTCGAGGCTTGTAACAGCCTTGTGACTGACCTCTGACCCTTGGGCGTCTGTATTTGCCCCTCTGTGGTCTGTCAGAAGATGGAAAGGACCAGTTTTTGATTGGCCAATTTATGCTGAAACGAGGGGGTTGAACCTGTAAAGAATCCTTGACCGTCTGCATAGATTTTGTCTTATCCTTCATTTTCTTTAAAACCTCTTCTGCTTTTACACCAAATAAAAGATCCTGCTGTAAAGGTGCATCCAATAACTTTGCTTTAACATGATCAGGTAAAGTTTGTTCTTTTAACCAAGCATGCCTACGTATGACAGCTTCCAATGAATCAAATCCACATTGCAAAGTATGTTTCCCCACTTGTTCAGCTGCATGCAACAAATCTTGCATTTCCTTGTAATCAGGCTGCTCTGTATGTGTGATCATTTTTTGTTTTAATTGAGACGTCAAATATTGTTGATATTTCAGCATGTGAAACTGGCAATTTAAGGCCCTCATAGCTAGAGTAGCTGAGGTATATACTTTTTTTCCCCATCTGTCTAGTGCTCTAGAATCCCTTTCAGAGGGTACAGGATTTTTAGCAATAGAGGCCTTAACCCCTTTGGGACCCTGGGAAATGGTTTCTGGGTCAGCAACAGGGCTTTTATATAGGAATTTGTGTGAGTCAGGGACTCTGTAGTATATGTCTGGTTTGGCTGGTGCAGGAGGTAGTGAATCTAGATTAAGGCTAGATTCTCAATAAACATCATCCGCAATGTCTAACACGGGTGGAATAGCAAGTGGTCTGTGCTGGGGTAGTAAAAGGAACTCTCTGAGCCTTTTCTTAGAATCAGAGTAATCCTGGCCTTCCCAGTGGAAATGTTCCCTCATGGTATGTAAAGTTTCCCCAAAATAGTAGTCTTCTGGGAGAGATGCTGAAGGAATAGACTCTTCAGCATCAGAGTCTTCATAAGGGGGAAAAGAGTATTCCTGTTCCTCAGAAGAATCTGAGGAAATTGAAACCTGGTCAGAGGAAGCGTAGTCCTCCTCCTGTCTAGGCCTTTTATCAGGAGGGGATGGGAACCCCTGATTAGGGTAATTAAGTCTTCAGCCATCTTAAGCATCTGTTTCTTAGGCATGGGGCCTTGTACTGGAGACTGCTGTACAGTCTTCTTTGCTTTTAAAGGAGTTTTCAGCTTTGCATAGGATTTAATAGTGAGTGTAGTTGGTCTGAAGACACCTTCTGTAACTGAAGGCGTTTCAACTGCACTGGAATCTACTTCAGCCATGGATGGTCTGAAGACACCTTCTGTAACTGAAGGCGTTTCAACTGCACTGGAATCTACTTCAGCCATGGAGTCGGAAGGGCCTAAAGATAAAGGTTGTGGAGGTCTAGCAATCTCTGCTTGGGAATCGGATGCTGCCTGGGGTTCTAAATCAGCGGTCGTCAGGGGCTGCGTAGGCGCCTCACTGAAAACCGGAGAACTGGCGACTGGCCTAGCAGAGGCCTCGGAGTTTGGTTTGGGTCTCGGCTGCCTGTCCTTATCTTTGCATTTTTTATGCATTCCGGTCGTCGGTTGCTCTGACGGTATGGTATAATTAAATTTCCTACCAAAATAATGTTGGGCGAAATCAAACCGATGTTTAATAGTTCGTTTGTTAAACCTAGCACAAAACCGACAACCTGTGACGTCGTGGTCTGGGCCTAGGCAAGGAATACAATAAGAATGAAAGTCCTTATGAGGTATTTGCTTCCCACAAGAAATGCAATTGTTAACTTTTTCTGACATCGGATTGAGGCAAGAAAAGGTTCCCCAATGGGGTACTTAGCTTTATTGAAGACTTTGGCCTGAAATTCGATTTGAAAATCTCAGGAGTCGGCCGACCGGCACTTGCGAACTGCTTCTGCTTTGGGCACCGCGCGGCAAGAAAGACTGAAGAAAATGGCGTCGGATGCCTCTTATATACCCCTGGCGCACTGACATCAGGGAAGAAGCGACAGCAACCGACGCCGGACCAAGACTTTGGAACTCTGACCGACTGCGGGACCGCCTGATGGCAGGATAACCCAAGTGTGATGACTGCAGCAGTGTAACACAATGAACATCGGCACTCCACTCTTTCTGCATACCTCCTACCCATCACCGGTGTGCCACAAGGCTCTACCTTTGGTCCCCTCCTCTTTAACATTCCCACTAACACCTCCACACAACAGGCCTCCCTAATACAATATGCAGATGACTCCACAATCATATGAACATCTCCAAAAAATTACTCAGGAAACTTTAACAGCCACTGAATCATAGCTTTGTGACTCACAACTCATGCTCAACCCCCCCCCCCAAAAAAAAAATGAACTACTAATTTTCCCCCAGTCCCCCTCTCATAAACAAAATGTAATATCCTCCCTCTTAAAACAACCTTAAATTTGACCTGCATACACATAATTGCATTTAAAAAATCACCAGAACTAGGGATGCTTTATAGAGCCAAAAACTTTCTCACCAATGCAACTAAAACTACACTTCCCATTACTCACCTCCTCCCCTCACTATTTTATGGCACACTTATCCTCACTAACCTCCAGGCATCACAAAAAAAAAAATCAAAACTTGAGTGCTATAATAAAATGAACCAACAACTGTACAGCATTAAAAAACTTAAACTGTTTAGAAAGTACAGCTGTGTAAAATCTTACCATGACAGTAGATGGTCTTCTCCTCACTGTTGCAGTATTCTTTACATTAGGGATCCCCTGCCAAGGGAGTCCCGATGTCCGGCCAGTATACCAAAGCCTTTAAGTTGCTTTAAGGTATGATGTACGTACCATGTATGCTTTCTGTGTAGCGTAAGGCATAAAGGTGATGTGTGGACATACCATCCTCAGAACTGAGAGTCCCAGTAGGAATGCCAAACCAAGAAAAAGACAGGTAATCATTACATCCAGGAAAGAAATGGACTGGGGGCTGAGTGAGGGAGTGAATAATTTAACAGTTAAGAGTAGGACAACTACAATTATGGCAAGATCTTACACAAATGTACTATGTCCTTCCATTTCATTGTTGCAGTTACATTAGGGAGAGTGTCAAAGTTCAGGAAAAAACTTGGGAGGAGAAAGGACCAGCAGAGTCCTCCAGAAAGCCATGAAGGATGCCCCTAGCAAAACCAGCTCTAGCTCTGGAAATTCTATCCACAATGTAGTGCTTGGTTAATATATGCACAAAAGTCCAGGTAAATGCCTTAAGAACAGAGTTAGTAATCAAACCATTGAAAAAAGCACCAGCAGAAGCCACAGCCCTAGTACAGCAAGCCTTGACAGAATAAGAAGGCTCTTACCATGAAAAGAATGACAAAAAGAAATAGCTTTTGAGAATCAAGAAGAAATAGTTTGCTTGGCTACAGCTAATCCTAAGGATCTGGGATTAAAGGAAACAGAGTCGATCAGATTTCCTAATAGTCTTAGCCTTATCCAAATAAAATTTGAGTTGTCTATGCACATCCAATGTGTGCAGCACCTTCTCAATGGCAGACTGCAGAGAAGGGAAAGAAGTGGGCAAATGAATAGACTGATTAAGAGACAACTCATTCACCACCTTCGGCATGAAAGAAGGATTAGTACACAAGGACACTGTTCTTATGAAAAAAATAAAAAGAAGGACAAGCCATAAGGGCTTGACGCTCAGACACCCATCTGGCAGAAATAAGGGCTAACAAAAGTACATTCTTCCAAGAGTAATGCTGCAAGGAATCTGAAGATGCAGGCTCAAAAGGAGCCTGAGTCAATTTTTCCAAAACAAAATTAAGATCCCAGGGATGAGGAACACGCTTCCTGGGAGGCCTAATATGAAGGACGCCTTTTAGGATTTGTTTAGCCTCAAATTTAGAAGCTAAAGGAGGAGATAGAGTCAGACAAGCAGAAATAGCTGATAAATGGGCCTTAACAAAAGAATAAGCCAGCCCAGCATCTAGCAATTCACACAGATAAGAGAGAACCACAGGAGTATCCGTAGAAGGTGGAAAGACACCAAACAGAAAACCTCTTCCATTTGAATAAACAGGATTTCCTAGTATAGGGTTTCCTGGCCTCCTGCAGGACCCTAACCACATCTTCAGAAAACAGGTGTCTATGTGGAATCAAAATCCTATGACCCACAGTGTCAGTTGAAGACTGGACAGGTGGGGATGGATGAGAAATCCCTTTATCCTGTGTGAGTAGGTCCACTTGTGAGGTAATTTGTGATGACTGCTCTTGGCTAAATGCAGAAGAGATAACCAAAGCTGTCTCAGCCAAAATGGAGTCACCAACAAGATTTTGGGAGCATCCTACTGAATTCTGAATAGGACTTGTGGAATGATGGGAAGGGAAGGGAAAACATAAAGAAACAACCCCTTCCAAGAAAACGGACGTGGGGCCCTGAGACTCTGGCACAAAACTGAGGAAGGTGTCTGTTCAAAGGGGAGGCAAATACATTTGTATGAAGAGTACCTCACTGGTGGACAATGTCTAGAAACACATCCCTGTGAAGCATCCATTCGTGGGGCTGAGGTAAATGTTCAGAGTATCTGCTACAATATTTTGACTTGATACTGGACAGCAAGATCCCACACCAGGAGTGCCCACCAGTAAAGAACTTAAGATCTTGTTTCCCTGTTTTACATACTACGTCACTGTGGTATTGTCTGTAAATGCCTTCAGAGGTCCTGCAGCGAAAGAGGATGAAAAGCCAGAAGTGGTAGCAGAAGTGCTCCTATCCTTTTCACCTTGATCACCTCCTGCACCTTTAGGGAGCCAAAAGCTGCTCCCTACCCCAAGTCTTTAGTGTCTGTGAACAGCTCTTGAAAGGGAAGAGGGGGATGAAAAGGGAGCCCTGGATTTAGAGACAACTGCTGGATCCGTCAGAGAAGTTCCTTCCTGAGATGGAAGAAGAGGAACTACAAAATCTAGGGGATGTGCATGTTGAAGCCAAACTTGACTTCAGGAACCACTAAACCTTTTTCCTGTAGTGTTTGGCCAGAGGGAGCATAGGGATGGTGGATGCCATGAATCCCAGAGCTCTCAGAAACTACCTGGCTGTAATACAGGACAGAGGAATAAGAGTTTGAAAGAAGGAAATGAGTGTCAAGGCCTTGGAAGGAGGCAGAGATGTTGCATAGGCAATGTCTAAATCCTGCACCCCAGAAAAACATGGCCCTGTGAAGAAGTCACAAAAGACTTTTTGAAGTTTATTGTGAACTCAAAGCTTTTGCAGAACGGAAATGAAAAAATGAAGATTTTGCAACAGGATCTCTGGAGAGGGTGCCTGAAACAGGAGGTAGTCCAAGTAAGGACATACGTGGATCCCCTGAATCTTGCAAAAAACAATCACAGGAGCGAGGCATTTTGTGAATGCCCTTGGGGCAGCAGAAAGGCCAAAGATAAAAGCAGAGAACTGAAAATGCCAGGAAACAACAGAGAAACATAAAAACCTCCTGAAAAGAGGATGGATCGGAGTATGGAGATAAGCTTCCCTGAGATCCACAGACACCATGTAAGCATGAAGAAGCAAAAGAGGAAATAAAGTCTGAAGGGACAACATTCGAAAGGAGGGCACCTTCAAAAAAGTGTTTAGATGAGACAAAGGTCTACAATTGGTCTCCAATACCCTCTTTTCTGAGTACTAGAAACATGCTGGAGTAAAACCCCCCTCCCCTTTGGGACACAGTTACCTCTTGAACAGTACCTTGAGTCAAAAGGTCCCTAAGCACCTCTGGAAAGTATGGAAGTTGTTCCTGAGGGGGCTGAGGAACACCCATAAAAGGTGGAAGGGACTTAGAAACCTTGAAATACCCCTGGCAAATAATGGACACGATCCAGGAATCATGAGTAATTGTACCCAAACAGGAAGAGAGAAATGCGAAGAGAAAGAGGAAAGCAGCTGGGAAGAATAGGACAGTCAGACAGTACCTGATTTATCTGAAAAGGGAAACTCCTGGGGCACAGTAATCTAAGTAGCCTTAGCTGGAGGAGCCAGCTTGACACCCTTCTTACCATTAGGAGGAGGGTGGGATTGCCTGCAAGCAAAAGCTAGCTTATTGGGATAATTTCTCTGAAATTTAGGCACAAGAGAAACAAACACATGTTTAAGTTCCTGTGAAGCCTTATCCTTATCCTGAAGGAAATTAAGCATTGCAGCAGCAGCAGCTTCTCCAAACTTTTAGTTATGTACTTACCATAACTTTAGATGTTTGGGATCCATCCCGCCTACATTCAATACTGATGGGCTCCAACTCGGCATGCTATGCTATAGAGCGAGGCCTCTTATTGGCTGAGCTATTTCTTATCCCAGGATGCACCACCACTAATCCCCCAGATCTTGCTTGTCCGCATTCATGCACACATGCACAACTTGTTTATATAACATTGTTAGATGTTTCAAGATGAAACAACAGTATTCGGACCTTCTGATATCCTCTGATCTCCAAGGAAGGGGGAAGGAGGGTGGGTTATTGGGAATGTAGGTGAGATGGATCCCAAACATCTAAAGTTATGGTAAGTACATAACTAAAAGATGTTATGTGATCCTATCTCGCCTACATTCAATACTGATGGGACAGCGTCCCTAGCACCTAAATCCTGGGTGGCTCAGTGGAAAACACTCCTGAGCACTGTGGAACCAAATGAAGCTCGTCCTCTAGATGCCACATCCAATTTGTAGTGGGAAATGAAAGTGTGCGGGGAAGACCATGTAGCCGCAGCACAAATGTCACTAATGGCAAGCTTAGAATGAAATACTATCGAAGTAGCCATAGCCCTTGTAGAATGAGCTTTGACAGAGGTGGTAAGCTCTTTATTAGAATAAGAATAAGCTTGAGTAATACAGTCCCTGATCCATTTGGCAATAGTGACCTTTGTGACGGCTTTGCCCAATTTATTGTCCGCAAAGGATACAAACAACTGATCTGTTTTCCTTGTTTGTTTGGTCCTATCTAAATAAAACCGCAACTGCCTGTGGACATCTAATGTGTGGAATATGAATTCCGCTTTGTTAGAATACTTCGGAAAGAAGACTGGAAGTTCTAATGATTGTTGTAGGCAGAAACTGGAACAAACTTTAGGGACAAAGGATGGATTTGGCCTGAGAGATACTCTGTCTTTGTGAAAAACCAAGTACGGAGGTTTTACAGACAAAGCTTGAAGCTCTGAAACCCTTCTGGCAGAAGTAATCGCCACCAGAAAGGCAGTCTTCCACGATAGAAATTTTAAATCACATGTCGCTGCCGGTTCGAAGGGGAAGGAAGTTAAGGCGCGTAACACCACATCGAGATCCCATGGAGGAGCAGGATGAGAAATCGGAGGTCTTAAAAGCGTAGCACCTTTCAAGAAGGTCTTACACAATCTGTTGCTCATTAAAGGTGGGTTTATAGATTCGTGAAAATTGGAAATAGCTGCCAATTGAACCTTGATGGTAGAGACTGAAGAGCCCTGATTGAAAAGAGAAGTTAGAAATTTCAGTACTTCTGATACAGGAATAGTGATGGGATCCAGACCCCGGAGTTGAGCCCAAATAGCAAATCTTTTCCATTTGCTAGAATACAATTTCTTTGTAGCAGACTTGTGGGCCGAAGATAAAATGTGTACAACTTCTGGATCCAATGTATGACTCCTGACTATAGTCGGAAGAGGAGGAGCCAAGCCGTCAATTTTAAGGTGTGTAGGGACTGGTGGAATAGTCCCGACTGATGAACCAATAGGTCTGGGATCTGATCCAGGAACCATGGACCTTCCAGAGCATATTTCCAAAGATAGGGGAACCATACTTGACGAGGCCAGTAAGGAGCAACTAAGATCATTTTGCTCCCCAAGAGATGCCTTTTGGATCACCCTGGGAAGGAGAGGAACTGGGGGGAAGGCATAAAGCAAGCCGGTGGGCCACGGACGGGCTAGTGCGTCCATAGGGCTCTTCCCCGGAGCCGGGGTGAGGGAGAAGAACTTTTTGCACTTCGCATTCAGTGGAGTCGCGAAGAGGTCACAACACGGAACTCCCCATTTGCTGAAAATCTGATTTGCAACTGTAATGTTCAGAGACCATTCGTGAGGAGAGAGGATGGTTCTGCTCAGTCTGTCGGCTATCACATTGGACTTGCCCGGGATATGAGTAGCCACTAGAAAGCGTTTGGTCGACACTGCCCATTCCCAAACTCTCATGGCCTCTCTGCAAAGAGGATAGGATCTGGTCCCTCCCTGTTTGTTCAGGTACCAGACCACTGACATGTTGTCTGAGTGAATGGCAATTAAGCCCTGAGGGAGGTAATCGTGAAGGGCTTGAAGGGACAGAAGCACCGCCCTCATTTCTAGGATGTTGATATGAAGTAGGGTCTCTTCTGGGTGCCATTTGCCTTGGACTGACCTGCCCAGGGAATGCCCCCCCCCACCCCATCTGGGAGGTGTCCGTGGTCAAAGTGGTCACAGGAGGAGGTGGAACAAAGGGTCGTCCCTGATCCAGATTGGAGGGCACCAGCCACCAGCGAAGGTCCCGTGAGCAGGTTTCCGTGATCCATATGAGGTGACTGAGAGGGAGTTCCTGAAAGGACCACTGAGCTGAAAGAAGCCACTGGAGAATTCTCATGTGCAATCTTGCTAGGGGAACTAGAAGAACCGTGGCGGACATGGATCCCAATAGCTGCAGTACCACTCTGGCTGGGGCTTTGGATCTGGGAAGTAAGGCTCGAACTTGAGCCTGTATGGTTTGTATCCTGTCTGTAGGTAGATAGACCCGCATTCGGTTTGAGTCTATCTCTACTCCGATGAATCTTATGCGTTGAGAAGGCAGCAACACAGACTTTGGCCAATTGAAGGTGATTCCAAGGGAATTGCCCAGTGATATCATGGCTTGTAGCCTCCGCAATAGTAGATGCTTGGAGGTGGCAGTTAGGAGCCAGTCGTCTAGATACGGAAACACCTGGAATCCTAGACTTCTCAGGTGAGCAGTCACTACCGCCAAACATTTGGTGAACACCCTGGGGGCTGTGGTGAGACCAAAGGGCAGTGCACGGAACTGAAAATGACTGCCTCCTAGACTGAAGCGCAGATGTCTCCTGGACGCTTGATGTACCATGATATGGTAATAAGCGTCCTTGAGATCTATGGAGCACATCCAAACACCTTTCTCCAGCAATGGGAGAATGGTTTGTAGGGTGACCATTCGGAACTTGGACTTTTTGACTGAACGGTTTAGAATGCTGAGATCCAAAATGGGCCTCAAGTCCCCGGTCTTTTTTGGCACCAAAAAGAATCTTGAGTAAGTCCCTAATCCGATCTGGTCTGCGGGGACCGGTTGGATGACTCCCTTTTGCAGCAGCTTTGAAACTTCTGAGGCTGCAGTTTCCTGTTGACTGGGTGGCGGGTCCGGGATTTTTTTGGACTGAGGTGGAGAGAAAGAGAAAGGGATGGCATAACCTCCGGCGATAATTCGAAGCACCCATCGGTCCTGAGTGATACCTTCCCAGGCTTTTAGGTGCCTCAAAAAACGACCCCCGACTGGCTCCGGAGCTGCACAGTCGGGCAATCCCTCAGGGACTGTGAAAGGCTGAAGAGCCACGAAAGGACTCGCGGTCTCCAGTGTTGCGAGGGCCTCTGCCGCCACTGGGACGGCATCTTCCAGAAGAATTTCCCCCTCCCCTGCCTCTGGAAGGGGGATCGTCCTGCTGTGAGGGGTAAGACTTCTGAGATCTACGGAACCACATTTTCCCTCCTCTTTTAGCCATGGGGTAAGGCCGAAAGGGAGTGGAAAATCGTGCCCCTACGGCAGTCAAAGTCTTACCTTCTTGCTCGCAGCGGGTCAGTGTGTCCTTTACCTTGGGTCCAAACAAGGAGGACCCATCAAAGGGGGCATTGGCAAAGGAAGACTTAAAGGCCTCCGCAAAATGACACAGGCGGAGCCAGGCTTGTCTCCGTAGAGCAATGCCTGTACCTGCCGCTCTACTCGCCCCTTCGGCCGCATAAGAAATGAGCCTCATGGACGAGTTTGAAATGGACGACAGTGTAGCCAGCTGAGAGCCAACCGTCTGGGCCAGCTCCTAAGGCAGGTTACCCAAGAGGGCATCGGAAAGTTCTTAGGGTGCGCTTACCGTACCGATCCATGTTCCTAGACTCCTTATTAGGATGATGGACGGACGTCGAAGCCTCTGCTACATCTTGCTGGGTAGCAGATGCCACCACCAAAGCATCTACAGCCACACCTTTAGTCAGAAACTCTTTTTCCGGGGGTGCTGACAGGAACTTATTAGGACGAGCAGGCACCGGTTCCACAGAGTCTGGGTGTTCCCACGCCCTTCGACAGATCAAGTCCAAGAGCTCGTCGAAGGGCGGAGACACCCAGGAGGCGGAGGGCTGAGCCCCGAAGGCCTTAAGGAACACCGACTCATCAGCAGAAGGGGGTTTGGATTGCCAGCCGCCTCGTTGTTTAAGGGCTTCCAGGATGTCTGCAAAGGAGACATCATCTGAGGACGACTTAGGGGACCCCTCTGCATCATCGAGATCAGTGTCTGATGTAAGAGACTCATCAGGGGAGTCAACGTGCTTCCTCTTGCACGATCTTTTCCTGGGGGGTTCCTCCGAAGAAGCTTCAGATGGACCTCCAGGAGGGGGGGAACCCCAGTGGCGGTAACCTCAGGCCCCGGGGCTCCACTGTCTAAGGACAGGGGGACTGCCAAAGACCCAGTCTCGGTATGCAGGGAAGGAGCTGGGGAGACCGTGGAGGTAGCCAAAGATGATTTGGCTAACGCACTCCTCATAGCCCTGAAGGCGGGACCACCAGAATCCTGGGAAGGTCCCACCTTCGTGGCCACGACGGTAGATGGCACTCCCGCAGCCGACGCACTGACAGGAAGGCTTGGGACCGAAAACATCAGTCCCGAAGCGTCCCCCCCGGGGCCGACAGAAGAAGTCCGCGTACCGAACTCTGACTCAAGAGCCGGAGTTGGAGTAAGGGTCGGGCCCGACCCTAAAACCTCCATCGGTTCCACCAGCACCGGCTCCAACGGTGCCGAGGCTGTTGGAGGAGGAACCATAGTAGCAGGGTGGACCATCGGCTCCGAAGCCGAATGGGCTGGAGCCGAAACTAACTTTTGAAACACCGGAGACTGGAAAAGTCTTAGGAGCACCCTGTCGATGTCCAAATCAGACATCTTGGAGGATCTAGATGACACCAATCGGGTCCGAACCGATTTCTCCATCGGCTCCATAGGACTAGGGGACTGGCTCCGAATGGATTCGATTACTATCGGTTCCGAGGGAGATCTCAAAACAATTTCCCTCGGTGCCGATGAGGACTTTGGCGCCGAAGGGGAAGAGTCTGAGCCGGCAACCCTCATCGGCTCCAATATCAGTGGAGCCGATGAAGGTGACCCGCCTCTCGATGCCCCAGTCCTCGTCTCTGAAACCAGAGGGGTCGAGACTGGAGGCATCGAGGCAGACCGTTCCGCCCTCGGCTCCGAAGTCCGTGGAGCCGATGGAGAAGCCTGCCTAGGTTTTTTGGCAGTCGGTTCCGACAGACTGTTCGGAGCCGACACTTTTTTCTTTTTCGTAGGAGAGGAAGAGGAAGATAAACCCTCCTCGAAGGATGGCTTAATCAACCCTTTTAAAATTAATTTATTCTTCCTCTCCTGGAGGACCCTCGATGAAAAGGCGTGACACACGCTACAGGACTCTTGTAGGTGCTTGGTGCCTAAACAATAAACGCACGAGGAGTGGTCGCCCGTTATGGACATTTTATAACCACACCTCGCGCACTTTTTAAACCCAGAGGGTCTATGCTCTTTAGACATGCTGACAAACCTCCAAGATTAATTACACAGAAAAAACTAAGCAAGTTTTAAGTTTTAAATTTTAAAGTTTTTTTTTTTTTTTTAAACAAAAACAATTCACTACTAGTAGCACAAACACAGAAAAAAGAGGGTCAAGACCCTCTAACTTAAGCAGGTACTTGACACAAAAAAACGCTAGATAGTAATAGAAATAGAAAATAGGGGAAGGCCCCGCTAACTTAAATGGGAAACCTTCCCTTAACGAAAAAACACAATTTCCTCAACAGATTTTCTTAAAACACACTCGTACCACAACAATAGCTGTTAAAACAGCTTTTGGGTTCAAATAAGCAAATTTCCTGACAGGAAAAGTCTGAATAAAACAGTACTTAGCCCAGCCAAGTTTGAGACCACGTCCTAGCTTGTAAGCGGCAAACGAGATCTGGGGGATTAGTGGTGGTGCATCCTGGGATAAGAAATAGCTCAGCCAATAAGAGGCCTCGCTCTATAGCATAGCGTGCCGAGTCGGAGCCGAGGGATCGGCTCCGAGCCCATCAGTACTGAATGTAGGCGAGATAGGATCACATAACATCAAGTGTTTATCATCAAGAGGGGCATCCATTAACTTAGCCCTAATATCATCAGGTAAAGGTTGAAGCTGAAGCCAAGAATAACTCTTCATCAATGACCTAAAAGCAGCAGCCCTAGAGTAAGCATCTGGTACATCATAACTACACTTGATGGAATGACGAACCACCTGGGAGGAAGTCCCTAACAGGGAAACAGCAGAAGTTTTACCCTCAGAGTCTAAAGATCAGAAATAACCTGACCCTGAAAAGCCTGGGTAGGAGAGCCAACAAATACCTAGACATACAGGTTTGATAATTAACAGCCCTAAAAGCCAAAGTAACAGAGGTGTAAACCTTCTTGCCTACCCTTTCCATGGTCCTGCAGTCTTTATCAGAGGGCAGTAACTTGGGAGAAGGGAGCAACTGAGAGGGCTTGTCAGAAGGTACAGACATTACTGAGGGGTCAGCAGAAGAACACTTGTACAAAAAATTTTTCAGTCCTTAGGCACCCTACAGAATCTATCAGGTTTCTTGGGAGCAGGGGGCTGGGAGTTTGGAGCCTTAGAAGCATTAGAAAATACATCCAAAAAGGCTGCCAAAACAGGAGGAATGGCAGAGGGTTTAGGAGAATCTATGTGCAGCCACTCATAATATCTTTTATGCACCTTAGAAACCTGAGCACAATCCCATATAAAGAACTCCATCATCCTGGAGGTTATGTCCCCAAAAGAAATCTCTTCAAAGGAAGTATCAGGACTGGTAGATTCCTCTTCCTCTGATCCACAGTCCAAAGGAGAGGGAATCTGAGAAGAGTAAGCACGGGATTCCCCATCAGAATCCAGATCCTCCTCAGAGGAATCCTGTTCCCTGGATCTTTTTAGGGGAGTAGAAGACCAATGGGGGCTGGAAAAGTAACTCCCTGAGGAGGTTTCAATGCCATCACAGCACTAAACAAACCCTTAGTGAAGGCCTGCCATTAACTCTGTGGATCCTTAGAAGCAGGCGAAATATGTTTGTTTACTGTTTTATTTCTTTCTTCAGTGTGACGTCAACCTTATAAAATGTGAAAGGCTCTGACCCAGTATGGCACTCCATGATGGTAGTAGGGACTTCTTCTCTGACTAAAATTTGAGGAACACTCCTAAGCCCCTTGGAGATAATCAGCCTGTGTTTCCCCCTGAATGTCTGAAGTGGACGTTTTTAACGTTGGGTCCCTGCTGGCCCTCAACCTGGACACGGCAGAGGAATCCAACAACAAAGCCTGGCAAACCTCCAGGCTTTCACCTGCCTCAGGTGAGATGTCTGGCAGAGGCTAAACAGCGGAAGATTCTGGCCTAGGCTTCTTGGCCTTCTTCTTCTCTGAGGGTTGTCCCATGGAGAGGGAAGTACCCTCCATCATGTCTTTCGCAAAAAGCTTAAGATGCTGATTTTCAACATAGAGCACCAGAGAAGACAGTTTACTACAAAGGATTTTCGGTACAAAAGCCTGAAATATGGAAGAGAACTTACAGTCATAAGAGGCACCTAAACAAAAGAGACATTAGTCATGGTGGTCTTTATGGGAAATCTGTCTCCCACACTGGCATTTACCCTTCTTGGATGACATGAAACTCCACAAGCAACAATAAAAAAAGAAAATTAAAAAAGAACCCCAAAGGGGTACTTATCTGCAATAACTAGGTGAAGCAACAATGGAACGGACATTCAGACCAATGATCAAATGATGGCATTCGCACGGGTGGCAAAGATGTTCTGGGAATGGTACATCCAGACATCACCCTTATGCTCTACACTATGCAAGGAGCACATGTGTTATGTACTGTGTACCTTAAAGCAACATAAAGGCTTTGGTATATGACCGGACATCAGGCTGCCGTTGGCAGGAGATCCCTAATGTAAAGAATACTGCAACAGTGAAATGGAAGGACATCTGTTCCAACAACTAACATACGTACTGCATCTTGACACCTATAAAGTTATCCAGCATCTTCATCTGCTTGTCCAACACTAAATACCATTTTACACAACTATGTTCCCAATCAATCCTCATGATCCAATGACCAAAAACTCCTCTTTGACCACAAACATTTCAAATCTGCTGGGCATGGTTTGTACTCGTACCATGTTGTTAAGGACTAGAACTTTTACCTGCATCCATCAGGTCAATACCCTTCCTCCTGTCCTTTAAAACCATTCTGAAAGACTCTCTAGCCAAATTTTGGCTTTGTTCTTTCACAAATCCAGGATAAACTGTATCCTTAAATATGAACAAGTACCTATTCATACCTTGCACCTGCTTACCCTCCCTTCTTCACTCACTTCCTTACTTCAATTTCTAATCCATGATTCCTTACTAAATATGTCATAACCCTGATTTTCTTTCACTTCATACTGCATTTCCTGTTTGTATGATAATAACTTACTTTTAATTTCTCTATAAAAATGGCTAAAATTTCTCTGCATTTTAAATCACTGTCCTATAAACTGTATCTGTTCTTAACCAATGTTTTCACATTATGTCTAATTTGGTATAATTACTTAAACTGTAGATGTTTTGTACTATTTTTGAAGACTGTAACATTATTGTTATTAAAATGTTTTTGTAATGCTTTGGAGTTTTTCAGCCCAGACCTCTACTGAAAATGGGCACTTAACCAGTCAGGCTTTCCGGGTAATCAAATGTCAGTAAATAAATATATAATAAATAATTATATTTCAATGTTTTTTCTTCACATAGTTAAGTGGCTCACTACTTATTAAAGACTCACAAAACCCTTCACAAAAAGTACAGTTGTGTACACTTACCATAAATGTAGATGTTCGAGTGTATTCACTGTTGCAGTCATTACATTTGGGTTATCTGCTTGCAGGTAGCCCTCAGTCGGCCTGATTAACAAAGTCTTGGGTCCTGCGTTGGTTGCTGTCCCTTCTTCCATGACGTCAAGTCGTCAAGGGTATAAAACATGCAGCAGACGCCATTGCATCAGTTTTTCTTCCCCAGATGTTAGGTGCCCCCCCAATGGGAAGCAATTAAATAAAAAAGTACAAAGATATACCTCCAACAAAAAAGCAAATACACTAAAAAGGCTTTTAAGCATTGTAAAGGAAAGTAGAGGTATAGCCAAAAGAAGTTAGGAGGCTGGAGGGAGGGTAACCAGGACTGCAACAGTGAATACACTCGAACATCTACATTTATGTTAAGTGTATACAACTGTACTATGTTCTTCATGTTTCACTGTTGCAGTCATTACATTTGGGTAGATTCCCAAAGCTATGGTTGGGAGGAGGAATTTAGATAGCATTAGGACCAGCTATAAGGCCTTGCAAGACTGCAGTGGCAAAGCCAGCTTTGGATTTAGAGAAAACTGGCAAATAATAATGCTTGGTGGTATGTACAGAAGTCCAGGTAGCAGCTTCTAGGATGTCCCTGGTAGGGACGCCTCTGAGAAAGGCTGTGAAGGTAGATGCGACCCTTTTGGAGTGAGGTCTGATTCCCCGGGGGATAGGTTTTCCATGGTGCTTATAGCAGAAATGAATGCAATGGCTTATCCATTTAGAAATGGTGTGCTTTGAAATAGCCTTCCCCTCTGCCCCTGCAGCAAATGCCACCAGCAGTTATTCAGATTTCCTTTGAGATTTAGTCCTGTCTAAGTAGAATCTAAGTTGTCTCTGCACATCTAATGCAGTATCCATTCCCCTTTATTCTGCGGATTGAGAAAAAAGGTTGGCAAATGAATGGACTGATTAAGAGCCACACTGGATACCACCTTGGGCATGAAGGATGGATTGGTTCTGAGGGATACCCTGTCCGCATGAAAGATGATGAAAGCCTCCACTGCCATAAGGGCCTGTAATTCAGATACCCTTCTAGCTGAAGTGATTGCTAAAAGGAAAGCTGTTTTCCAAGAAAGAAATTTTAAGTCTGCAGTAGCAGCTGGCTCGAAAGGAGGTAGAGTGAGTTTCTCCAAGACAAATTTATGGTCCCAGCCTGGGGTTGGAGTTCTCCTGGGTGGTCTTAAATTTTGGCCCCTCTGAGGAACTGCTTGAGCAGTGGATGAGAGAAGAGGGGAGGTTCTGTGTTATAATGAGCCGAAATTGCTGAGGCGTGGACTTTAATGGAGGAAAAAGACAGGCCCTTGTGAAGCATATCAGTTAAGTATTGTAAAATCTGAGGTAAATTGGCTGCTGCTGTGCTCATCCCTTGAGACTGGTTCCAGGCACAGAATCTTTTCCATTTTTCAGCATAAGCTTTTCTAGTACTAGGCCTCCTTGCCTCTAAAATGATATCCATCACAGGTTTGCTGAGGGATGGTAAAGGAGAGATTAAGTAATTAGCCAGGCTGCAAGTTTCAGTGCTAGAAGCTGAGGGTGCAGAATCTGGCTCTCCTGCAGAGACAGCAGGGAAGGAGTCTGAGGCAGGTGCCATGGAGATAACTGTGGCACACTGTGCAGGAGGGGGTACCAGTGTTGGCACGGCCAGTCTGGAGCAATCAAAATCATCCTTGGTTTTTCCAGCTGAAGGACACAGCATCCACTTTCCGGGCTTGTTTGTGGGAAGTCCTTGTGGAAAATGTGTCCATTTGGTGGTTCTGGGGAGATGCAAACAGGTCTATATCTGGGCTCCCCCCATTTGCTGGGGGTAAGAATGTGTACCCGCCTGCTTGTTTATGTACCACATAACAGTGGTGTTGTCTGTCTTTACCATTAGTTGCCCTGGAAGAATGTGGTCCTTGAAGGCTGTCAGAGCATTCTGTACAGCTAACACGTCTTTCTGATTGATATGCAGGTGCATTTGACTTGGGTTCCATTTGCCCTGAATGCACTTCCCTGCCAGGTGAGCCCCCCATGCATAGTCTGATGCATCTGTTGCTAGGGTTTGGGCGGCAGGGGGTGGTGTGAAAGGTAGTCCCTTGTTTTGGTGGCAGGCCTCTGCCCACCAAAGGAACTCTAGGCATAGGTAAGGTATGATAGGAATCATTGTTTCTAGGTCTTGAGAATCTTGACACCATAGGCTTTTTAGATACCACTGAAGATTCCTCATATGCAGTCTTGCTTATGGAATTAGAAGAATGCAGGAGGCCATGAACCCCAAGGCTTGCAGTATTTGTCTTGCAGATAGCATGGTTTTTGTGGCCACTTGTTTGAAGTATGTTGTCAAATGAATTTGCTTTTCTGGCATGAGGTAAGCCATCTGGGAAGTTGTATTCAACTTGCTCCCAGGAATATAATTTGTTGACAGGGTACCAGGTGTGATTTCTTTTTGTTTATGGTGTACCCCAGACAAGTTAGAACCCTTTTTACAAAGGCCAGATGATTCAAAAGTATGTCCTGGCTTTCTGCCTCAATTAGACAATCGTCCGGGTATGGGTATACTTGAATATTTCTTTGCCAGCAAAATGCAATAACTGGAGCTAGGTACTTTGTGAATACCCTGGGCACAGTAGATAAGCCAAAGGGCAGTGCAGAGAACTGACAGTGCGTGTAGCCTGCTTTGAAGTGTAGGTATCTTCTGCAAGATTCCCTGATTGGGATGTGCAGGTATGCTTCTTTTAAATCTAGTGCTGCCAACCAGGCATCTTTGCCTGGCATAGGAAGTAATTGGTGAAGAGTCAGCATCTTGAATTTTGGAATCTCCAAAAGGTGTTTAGAGTAGACAGGTCCAGGATAGGATGCTATGAATTGTCTTTTCTGGGTACCAGGACAAGTCTCTAGTAGAAACCTTGTCCCTTTTCCTCTTCTGGTACCAGTTGAATAGCCCCCATGCTTAAGAGAAAGTACTTGTTTTTGGGCCTCTGCCTACTGATTTGGGGATAGGTCCGACCACCCACTTGGTGTTGGCAACGTGTGGAAGTGAAATCTGTATCCCTGGGACACTACATTTAAAACCCATTTGTCCTGGGTAATGAGTTCCCAATTCTTTGCATGAAGAGCAATCTTTCCCCCCAAAAGGGCAGTCAGTTGATAAGTGCTTGGAAATTTTAAAAGGAAGTCATTGAGACAGTTTACCATAGGCGGAAGTCTTATTATTCCCAGATTTGGAAGTGGAGGCCCCCCACTGCTTACTTCTGTGAGTCCCCTGGGAATGAAACCTGGGGTTTTTGCTGTGTCTGGGTTTGGCTTGAGAAGACCTGGAAGAGGCTGGAAAGGACCAATTCTTAGAGGGCCAGTGCCTACTAAATCTAGGAGGCTGAACTTGTAAAAAATCTTTAACAGTTTGCATAGATTTAGCTTTATCTTCCATCTTTTTAAGAACTTCCTCAGCCTTGTTGCCAAACAGGCGGTCCTGCTTTAAAGGAGCATCCAACAATTTAGCTTTAATATGATCAGGCAAAGATTGCTCCTTAGGCCAAGCATGCCTTCTGAGCACAGACCCAGTAACAGCAGCCCTGCAAGAGGCCTCTAATGAATCAAAACCACATTGCAAAGTATGTTTTCCAACTTGTTCGGCAGAATGCATTAAATCCTGTAATTCTTTATTTTCCACACAGTCATGAATCAACATCATTTTCTGTTTAAGCTGTCTAATAACATGTTGCTGATACTTTAACATATGAAACTGGTAGTTTAAAGCCCTAATGGCCAAGGTTGCAGAAGTGTAAACCTTCGTACCCCATCTATCCAGTGCCCTGGAGTCTCTATCAGAAGGGGTAGGATTTTTAGCAGTAGAAGCCTTAATGCCCTTGGGCTCCTATGAAATAGTCTCTGGATCTGCAATAGAATTTTTGAAAAGGAACTTGTGGGACTCAGGGACCCCCTAGTATCTGTCCGGTTTTCTAAGAGCAGGAGGCAGGGAATCAGGGGACAAACTAGATTCTGAAAAAGCATCACCAACAATGTCTAGTACAGGAGGAATAGCTACAGGCCTATGCTGAGGTAGGAGAAGGAAATCCCTAAGCCTCTTTTTTGAATCAGAAAAACCCTGGCTTTCCCAGTGGAAATGCTCCCTTAGAGTACGTAAGGTTTCCCCAAAAGAAAAATCCTCAGGAGGGGAAGCAGAGGGAATAGAGTCCTCTGCATCAGAATCTTCATAAGTAGGTAAGGACAAATCCAGATCATTAGAAGAATGAGAAAAAACAGAATCCTGATCAGAAGATTCATAATCAACTTCAGTCCTAGGCCTCTTAGAAGGGGGGGGGGTGGCTACCCCTGATTAGAGTTATTAGATCTTCAGCCATTCTTATCATTTGTTTTTTAGCCATAGAGGCCTGAGCATGTGGCCTGGGCATCGTTTTTTTAGACATGGATTGAGATTTAGGCTTAAGTAAAGAAGAAGGCGTCGATTTAATATGCAAGTCTGTAGGCCTGAATACACCCACAGAAGCCGGTGCCTGCACAGCAGCTCCGGATCCATTCAAGGTAGAGACATCCGTGGGTTCCATAGTTGAAGCATCTCGCGGCATAACAGACTCCGAATGGGTCTCAGTTGAGGCCTGCAAATCAGAAGTAGCGGGTATCAGGGGCTGCGAAAGCGCCTCATTGAGTACCGGCGAACTGGCGACTGGCTTAGGAGAAGCGTCGTCGGTAGTTTTGGACCTCGGTGGCCTGTCTCTGTCTTTATCTTTGCATATTTTCGGAATCCCAGTAGTCGGATGGCTAACCAACGACATTTCTGGATAATTGAACTGAGAACCGAAATATTTAGAGGTGAAAATATACCAACGACTGATTAAATAAAGCACAAAACCTACAGCAAGGTACATCATGGTCAGGGCCTAGGCAAGGAATACAGTACAAATGAAAATCTTTATGAGGTATTTGCTTTCCAAAAATAATGCAATTATTAACTTTTACTGACATCGGTAAGGAGTAAGAAAAAGTTTCTCCAACAGGGTACTTAGCTTTAGTTGAAGACTTCGGTTCTGAAACTCGAAAACGAAAATTTCAGGAGTCGGCCGACCGGCATTTGCGAACTGCTTCTGCTTCATGCACCGCACGGCAAGAAAGACTGATGTAATGCATCGGCTGCATGTTTTATACCCCTGACGACCTGGCAGTCCTATTGCAGGACAAGTGTTATCATCTCGCCTACCCATCACATTAAGAGTCCCCAGGGCTCGATACTAGGACCCCTTCTTTTCTCCATCTTTATCAACGACCTTCATTCAGTCATCCCAGATGCTACCTGCATTCAATATGCGGATGGCTCCAACTTGATTTGTTCTGACACCTCACCAGCTACTTTATTCACATTAACCCAAAATACCTTCAATACAGTGGAAAAATGGCTCTCCAATCAACATCTAATCCTAAACCACAACAAAACTAAGTTGCTCCTCTTCTCCCGCACATGCAGGACCCACCGGCCATCCTTCAACATAACTGCTAACAATGGCACTATCATCTCCCCAGAAGCCCACACTAAAATACTGGGTGTCATAGTTGATAACAATCTGAAGTTCGATGGGCATATCAATCAAACTATCAAAACCTTTCTTTATCCCACTTGCTAGAACTGCAATTGCCCATTCCCATCTGCTATCAACTCTTCTCTACACCTCACCTCTATTCTCCAACTTAAACAAAACAGATCTTAATAAACTATCATCTTGCTATAACCACATTGCCAGATTTGCTACTGGCACAGCCTATCGGACACACCACTGTCACAACCTAAATTGCCTAGGATGGCTTGAACTGCCAAGCCAACTGCAGTTCAACCAGCTAATAGTGGCACATAAAGTCCTTTACCAGCCAGAAAATACACCTGCACTAAAAAATATTATCAGCCCCTACATCAGCACCCGGCCACTGCAATCATCCACTGGACTCCTAGTTCAAACATACAAATCCATCTACTCAGCTGGGGACTCTCTGTTTACCAACTCTGTTGGAAAAATATGGAACAGACTCTCAGCTGACTTGATTCTAGAACCCTCACTAATCAATTCAAAAACAAATTCAAGAAATACTTCAAAACTCATTGGTTATGTCCTTGCACTAACCCAAACTAGTGACCTCTCTATTTCTTAGGTGCCTCACCTTCATCTACTTTTGACTTTCTTCTACCACTCCATTTCAGGAAAGGTCAATTGTATAACTGTAACTTTCCTGTAACTAGTCAAGTGCAGATATAGATTCTTAGTTTTAACACTTGAATTTGCTTATTCATGCTCAGCACTTGTTCAGAACTTGTTGTAAGCACTAAATAAGCTACTAATTACTGCAGCACTCAACCTTCCTCATTACCTAGAGGAAAAGAGTTTTTGCACTTACTTTCCTCACTTGCTTAGAGAAAAACAGCTCTTGTACTCACTTTTCTCACTTATCTAGAGGAAAATATTTTGCCTCATGTACACAGACAACCCTCTCCTCCTACCACCCAACACTACAACCTGTGAGCGATGCACTTATCCAGCCAAACTGGAGGTAAAGCTCTCTCCAACCAAGACTGAACTTGACATTCAAGAGGAGAAGGTAAACACTTGCAGCACATCACTTATCACATAGTCTCACTAAATCTACACCACCAAAATCCACACATAGAAAAACACAAAAATATTCGCGGAGGCTCTCAATAATAATCTGCTCAAGCAACAGAGACCTTCAAAGCAGAAACGCAAGCAACGTCCACCCCCCAACAAAACCCAAATAACACATAGCCCACAGACTCAGTGTGCCATTCAAAGACAGCCAATAAGGCAAAACAACATATCCAACACACAAGTCACAGGTGACTCTATAGTCAGGCACACTGATGTCTCACTCACCAGGCTAAACAAGGAGAAGGTTACTGTCAGCTGCTTGTTGGGTGCCAGGATCCACCACATAAGCCACATACTCAGGTCACTCCACAACAAGTACAAATATGACTCTGTCATTGTCCATGTTGGTGTGAATGACCTGAGACATACCTCCCTGGACTACATGAAAAGAGACTTGGAAGAGCTCTCTGACCTTGTAGCCCAGGCAGGTATGACCCTAGCCCTGAGTAGCATTCTGCCATCACCCAGAATGATACCACAGTACAAGGACAAAATGACTGACTTCAACAATTGGCTAAGCTTCTGGTGTCATTCTAAGGGGATCCAGTATCTGTCTGCCTGGGACGACAGATCACAATGCTTTGCTAGAGATGGCCTGCACTTGTCGCCCCTGGGATTCTGGATACTGACAAAGGCTCTTGCTGCCCCTATAGTGCCTTTTTTAGGCAAGGTTCAAATGACAATTTCACCACCGTAACAGGAACATGCAAGCAAAAACAGAATAATGCTACTCAATGCTAGAAGTCTAAATCTCAAAATGCACTCACTCAAGGCTCTCCTTAAAATGGAGAACACTGATATCTCTGCAGTGACTGAGACCTGGTTCAAGGTTCCAGAGAGCACCCCTGCACTACCAGGCTATAAGTCATACCACACTTTTCGGCCAAGTAACCTGGACCAGAACACCAAAGGTGGAGGTGTGTCCATATTCATTAAGGATATCCACACTTCCAGGCTAGTTGCTCAGCATAATGTATCCGAGATTATCCAAGTACAACTAACTCTGAGCAAAACTGCAATCCAAATTGTAGCTTGCTACAGATCCCCCACCATGCCCCAGGATTCCCACTCCTCTTTTCTTGATGTACTTGAAAATATTAGGGTTCAACCAAACACCCTAATATCCACACCCCCACCAGGGGCAACAATATCCTAGACCTAGTCATTACCAACATGAGTGACCGGTGTTCCACACCTGAAGTCAACTCCTCATTGGTCCGATCCGACCATAAGCTAATCACTCTTGATATCCACATCCCGCTCCCACCCCCCATTAAGGAAACCACGGGAAAAATTTCTCCAAAGCCAACTTCATGCTTCTTAAGACAGAAGCGGTGAACTTCATGACACCCATGCAGATAGACAATACAGTTACGACTGCTGAATCCTACACAAATGCACTCTATAAGTACTTACATGAGTGCATGGATCGTGCTATCCCAAACAGAACTAAGACACTATCCTACAAAAAAAGGAAGCCAATCTGGTGGTCCCCTGCCATAAACAAACTGTACAACATTGGGAAGAAATTGTTGCAAAAGAGAGTAAAATCCCATGAGTGGAGGAGCTCCATGGTCAGCCTCAGTAAGAAGCTGAGATCCCTTATAAGATCCTCCAAAGCTAGCTACGAAAACAAAATCGCCACTGATTCTA
Organism: Protopterus annectens; assembly: GCF_019279795.1. Classification (NCBI taxonomy): domain Eukaryota; kingdom Metazoa; phylum Chordata; order Ceratodontiformes; family Protopteridae; genus Protopterus; species Protopterus annectens. The sequence continues at coordinate 428,154,974 of NC_056749.1, forward strand.
AGGACAACCACAAAGCATTCTATAGCTATGTCAAGAATCTCAATGGCAACAACCAGATCTGCTCTGAGTTACAACACAACGGCATGAAAATTACAGAACCAACTGATATTGCCAACATCCTGGCAGATAGGTTCAGTGCTAACTTTACCCTCCTCCACCCCCTAAAGGGCCTATATCTATACAGGAAGAATGCAGAGTCCCTGTAATCACAGCTATGCAGGTAAAAGCTGCTCTCTCTAAAGCCAAAAACACAGTGTCCATGGGGACCGGACAACTTCCCAGGCTGCATTTTACACGAACTTCAGAACGAACTGGCTCCCCAACTAAGCACCATATTCAATCATAGCCTCACATCAGGCTTTGTGCCCACTGAATGGGGCACAGCAACAGTTATCCCACTACACAAAGGGGGAGCCACCACTGACCCCGGGAACTATCGCCCTATTAGTCTGACGAGCCTGGTCTGCATGGCCATGGAACGTATCATATGGAACTCATAAACAAAGACACTGGTAACCTCCAAACTCTGGATCCCACCCAGTTTGGGTCTGTGAAAGGCAGATCATGCCTCCTGAACCTGATCGACTTCTTTGGGGGTAATGTGGTCCACACAGCCTATCTTGACCTCGCCATGGCTTCCGATACCATCCCCATTCTGGAATTATAGCTAAACTCACTAAACTAGGTATAAATCCCTACGTCACAAGATGGGCTGCCAACTGGCTCACTGACAGAACCCACACTGTAAAAGTTGCACACTCCAAATCTGACCTCAAACCAGTGACAAGTGGAGTACCACAGGGTTCAGTCCTGGGACCTCTCCTGTTTGGTATCTACTTTTCTGAAGTACAGGCTAACACAGAAGGCCTCTGGCTAACGAAGTTCGCAGATGACTTCAAACTAAGAGCCATAGTCAAGTCCCCAAATGATGTGGAAATCCTACAGAAGGGCCTCGCTGAAACAGATGCCTGGTGTCAGAGCCATGGCCTCAAGCTCAATGCCAAAAAGTGCATTGTCATCCCCTTTGGTAAAAACTCTGTACCCATGAAGTACTACATACACAGCAGTCTACTTAACACCAAATGTGTGATGAGACCTTGTGGACCCAGGTGGACAGTAGTCTGCCCTTTGATAGTCACATCTCCACAGTAGTCAGGAAGTCCTTCTATGTGGCACACCTCATTATAAAAGGGTTCTCATCCAGGAAAAAAGAGGTCATTGTTCCCCTCTACTCGACACTCATTAGACCCATTATAGAGTACAACACCCCTTTTGGAATGTACCTCGCAAGACATCTGCAGCAGCTGGAAAGGCCACAGAAATACCTCGCAAAGAGGATTACTGGCCTCAAACAGATGCCCTACACGGACTGTCTCAAAAAAGTCCAGCTTTACTCTGTAGCATATCGCCTACTTTAAGGTGATCTCTGCCTAACATATAAAGCTATGTGAAACCCAAAGCTGTTGGACATGCTACACCTAAAAAAATCCCAATCCCTTCAAGCTACATGCTCTAGGGACCTAACCCTTGTCACTACAATAAACAGGACATGCTGGAGGGATGGAATCCTGTCCCAGAGACTTCCCAGACTTTGGAACAGGCTACCCATCTATGTCAAGCAAAGTTCTTCATTAGCACTCTTCAAGAAAACTCTTGATGAGTGGATGGGAAATAGGAAATACACCCCGGGGATCATTTCTGTGTCTCTGCTCGACCGTAGCACAGGAAAATAACTTTCTTGAGTGGTGTAAGCCAGGGAACCTTGTTGGCTAGGCTTACGTAGACCCTCGGGCTGATAGCCTAGTACCTACCTATGAACCTATGAACTGCTGCTCAGTGTGTCTTAAACCTGAATGTAATGTTATGTATGTTTAACTTTGAAAATAATATTATGTTTTGTAAAATGTTTTATAAGAAGTTAGTATTATATGTGCTATATGCTGGTATTGTTTATGACTGTAATCTTCTTGAAACTAGCATTTACTAAATGTTCAATGTGAATTATTATCTTGGAGCTTTTCTCCCCGGGCTTCCTCTGAAAATGGACATGTATCCAGTCGGACTAACCCGGTCAACACATGTAAAATAAAATAAATAAATAAATAAATACTTTAATGGAATGATTAGTCCAACATTCCTGAGACGACCAACTGCTTGCAGGTAGGTAATGGGGAAGAGAATGAAATCTGTTCATTTCATAGCTGAAACACTGGCAAGACGTTTAGATTTTCTTTTCTTTTACATGCGTTAAACAACAGATATTCTCTTACCAAGCCAGTTAACCTGGAGCACAACTTCCTTAATGGGTCCTTCGCTGATTTCGTCCTTTCCCCCAGTCAGAATAAAGACCCTATGCTCAGCAATATGTGCACACCCATTCTGATGCACTCAGTGCCAGATACACAAGCCCATCCACCCCACCAAACCCACCAGATCACCCTCATGCCATCACCAAGTGCCTTCCTACAAAACAAGAAGAAACAATGACAAACATCAACATTAACAAATAATATACCAGTATTTACTTGCCTAACATGCAGTGGTCTCCAAGAACAGAAAAAGAAGGGAGGAAGTGAAGTTACTTGTATCCCATCCAGAAGGTTCCCTGTCAGAACAAATATAGTAAGAACTTAACTATTAAATCTAACTATAAGGACCCTCCTTGAAAAGTACATGGTTAGCTGAATCCCAAACAGTTACAATCAGGGCAGAATGAATCAGTGGATTGCCTATCCACAGAGCTCAAACAGCTGTGTCCTTAGTACTGACTTCCATAATGTAGCAAGTCTGTAAGTTACACTCAAGACAATAATGCTTCAGTAATGTGTGCATGCACCAAAGCCCAAGTACAAAAGGCAGAAACATTTCTTCTTCTCTTTCGGCTGTTCCCGTTAGGGGTCGCCACAGCGCATCATCTGTTTCCATTTTTTCCTGTCCTCGGCATATTGCTGTGTCACACCAACCACCTGCATGTCCTCTCTCACCACATCCATAAACCTTATCTTAGGCCTTCCTCTTTTCCTGTTACCTGGCAGCTCCATCCTTACCATCTTTTTCCCAATATACCCAGCATCCCTCCTCAGCATATGTCCAAACCAATGCAATCTCACCTCTCTGACTTTGTCTCCAAACCGTCCAACCTGAGCTGACCCTCTAATATACTGATTCCTAATCCTGTCCATCCTTGTCACACCCAGTGCAAATCTTAACATCTTTAACTCTGCCACATCCAGCTCTGACTCCTGCCTTTTTGTCAATGCCACAGTCTCCAACCCATACAACATAACTGGTCTCACTACCCTCTTGTAGACCTTCCCTTTCACTCTTACTGGTACCCATCTATCACAAATCACTCCTGACACTCTTCTCCACCCATTCCACCCTGCCTGTACTTTCTTCTTCACCTCTCTTCCACAATCACCATTACTCTGAACTGTTGATCCCAAGTACTTAAACTCATCCATCTTCGTCAACTCTACTCCCTGCATCCTCACCATTCCTCTATCCTCCCTCTCATTCACACACACACATATTCTGTCTTAGTCCTTCTGACCTTCATTCCTCTCCTCTCTAGAGCATATCTCCACCTCTCCAGGGTCTCCTCAACCTGGTCCCTACTCTCACTACAGATCACAATGTCATCTGCAAATATCATAGTCCATGGGACCTCCTGCCTGATCTAGTCTGTCAACCTGTCCATCACCATTGCAAATAAGAAAGGGCTCAGAGCTGATCCTTGATGTAATCCCACCTCCACCTTAAATGCATCTGTCACTCCCACTGCAGATTTCACCACTGTCACACTACCCTCATATATATACTGTACCACTCCTACATACTTCTCTGCCACTCCTGACTTCCTCATACAATATCACAAATCCTCTCTAGGCACCCTATCATGTGCTTTCTCCAAGTCCAAAAAAAAAGGCAGAAACATTTGTAAGCGAGAAATTCTTGAAAAATGAATTAAGCTTTAACCCCAACATTTCCCAGTGGGTGATAAGCTACATAATGGCAAATGATACTGCAGCTGGAAGACCATTTAAAAATGGGTCTACATGGCAACTGTGAGACCCCTTCTCTTCAAGCAGTAAAGGAGATGAATAGCTGCACTTGTCTTCTTGATATCATACCCCCATTTTGGGTAACATGTGGTGACAGTAAACATCAAGGGTCCTCAGTTTCTGTCTTAACCAAAGAAGAAAAAAGACTGAGATAAAATTACTTGCTCAGGGGCAACTCAGAAACCATTTTAGGAAGAAACCAGGGTTAAAGACTAAAAAAAAGCTTCTTATGGAAGATCAGATATGAATTACTACACATGAGAACCTGAAGCTCTGAGATCGTATAAGCAGATGTGACAGCCACTAGAGAGTAAGTATTTCTTGAGAAACAAACTTTAATATTGTCAGGTTAGCAGTAATGGCAAGCCTGTTGAACACAAAAGTACAGTTGTGTAAAAAAAATCTTATCATGACAGTAGATGTCCTTCTCTTCACTGTTGCATAGTATGGCTAATGTAAGGGATCTCCTGCCAAGGACAGCCCATTGTCCGGCCAGTATAACAAAGTACTTAGTATCTACAGGAGCCATACATCACAAAAATGCTCCCCGTGCAAGATGTACGGCATAAAGGTGATGTAACGACACACACACTTTAGAACTGAAAAGTCCTAGGAGGAACATGTGCATCCAGAAGGAGAAAAAAAGAGAAGAAGCCCTCAGCCAGGAGGGCAAGGAGAACAGGCTAGTGCAGTGGACAAAGGAGAGAGGAAGAGAATACTGCAACAGTGAAGAGAAGGACATCTAATGTTATGGCAAGATTTTACACAAATGTACTATGTCCTTCCATACCACTGTTATTCCTAATGTAGGGGAGAGTACAAACCTCAAGAGGAACCCTGGGAGAAGGATGACACTGAAGGACCCTCCAGAAACCCATGCAGGATAGCCTTGGCAAAGCCAGCTCTAGCCCTGGAAATAACATCCAACTAAAAATGCTTAGTGAAGGTAAGGACAAAAGACCAAGTAGCAGTCTCACGTATGGAACTAGCACTCGGCCCCTTGAAAAAAGCACCAGAGTAAGCAATAACTCTTGCAGAGTCCGTCTTTATTGAAGAAAAATTACCTTTGCCATGAATAGAACAACAAAAGAAATGGCTTTAGAAATCCAGAATAGATGGTCTGCTTAGAAACTGCTAAACCCAAAGACATGGGATGAAAAGATACAAGCAGTTGCTCAGATTTGCAAATAACTTTAGCTTTAGCCCAATAATATCTGAGCTGTCCATGCAAGTCCAAGGTTTGAAGGACCTTCTCACTAGCAGACTATGGAGAAGGAAAAACGGAAGTTAAATGAACATATTGACTGAGGGACAAGTCACTGACTACCTTGGGCATAAAAGAAGGAAGGATTAGTACAAAGAGGCACCCTTTCCCTGTGAAAAACTAAGAAAGGAGGAACAGCCATGAAAGCTTGAAGTTCAGAAACTCTCTTTGCCTAAGTCAGAGACAAAGGAAGAACGGTCTTCCAAGTGCAATGCTGTAGGGAAGCTGAAGCAGCAGGCTGAAAAGGAACCTTTGTCAATTTTTGAAGAACAAAATTGAGGTCCCAGGAAAGTGGAATAGGCTTCTTAGGAGGTCTAATATGAAGGAAACCTTTAGGAAACTGTCTGACCTTAAATATGTAAGCCAGAAGAGGATTCAAGGGTAGACAAGTACAGAATGCTGATAGGTGAGCTTTCATTGAAGAATATGCCAAATCAGCATGTAGCAGATCACATAAATAAGAGAGGACCAGACAGACGATCATGATAGCAAAAGAGGCACCAGACAGAAAATCTCTTTCATTTGTATGACTTACTGGTAGTGGGTTTCCTGGCCTCCTGCAGGCCCCGAAACATGTCCTCAAAAAAGGTGCCTAAAAGGGATTAAAACTATCACTCACAACATCAGTTGAAGAAAGGACAAGTGAGGATGGATAAGAGACCCTTGTCTTGTGTGAGAAGGCCCACCCAGAGAGTTAACTTATGGTGATGGTCCCTGGCCAAGTGAAACAAGGGGGAACCAAGAGTGCTGCTGATCTTGTGCAGGACTCTTGGAAACAGAGGAAGGGGAGGAAACATGTACAGAAACATCCCCTTCTAAGGAAAAGGCCAAGCATCCACTCTCCAAGCCAGGGGACTTGGGACTCTGGAAATAGAAAAAAAAAGAAGCTGTATGTTCAGAGAGGAGACAAAAAGATCTTGTGAGGAGTACCCCACCAATGGACAATGTAGAGGAACACATCTCTGTGAAGCATCTATTTGTAAGCTTGTGTGCTGGACCTGCTCAAAGAATCTGCTACTAGACTGTGCTCTGAGGGAATGTTAACTGCCTGAGGAGTCACTTGATACTTGACAGCTAGAACTCAAACCTGAATAGCTAGCCTGCAAAGAAGGTAGGACCTTGTACTTATTGGTATGTTGACATACCACCTCACTGTGTTGTTGTCTGTGAAAACTTTGAGGGGCCTGAGATGAAAGTGGGTATAGGGAGCCTGGACAGTTAGAAGCACAGTCCTCAACTCCTTGAGGTTTATGCGGTCTGACCTCTGAGGAAGAGGCAGGAGACCCTGAACCTCGAAAGAGTCGAAGGAAGGTCACTGACCTCCTGTCTGAAGCATCTGTAAAGACCTCTTGTGTCGGGACTGGAGACTGGAAAGAAGCCCCTGGATGAGAGAAAGCTGATTAATCGACCAGTGAAGCTCAAGCTTGAGACAGGGAATGATGGGAACTAAGAAATCCAGAAGGTGACAATGTTGAAGCCACACTGACATCCAAGATGGCTGCACATTGAGTAACGGTTTAATTTTAGCTCTCCCAGTGTGAAAACAGAAAATCAGCAGAGAAACCCAGTGGGCCTATACATCTGAGTGAATTTCAGTAATTGGCTAGTAAGTGCATTGCCTGGATTCCAGGAAAAAAAATACAGATGACCTGAAGGAAAATCAGCTACAAAAGGTAAGGAAATACATTGACTTTGTACTGTGGCTGTTTAGCAAAAAGCAGTGCAAGCTTCAGACATGACGTCTAGTAACCTAGAGGAAAGTATAAGACAACTGGAGACAGACCTGATTAAACTAAACAAAACATTAATGGAGTACGTCAACTCAAACTACAAAAGGATGGAAAAAATAAAAGAAGCTCTAAACAGCTATTCAGATGGGTTGATAAAACTGCAAAACTCAGAGGCTGAAATGAAGAAAAGGCTGGCTGAATATGAGACTGCACAAGAACAAATGTTTCAAAAAATAATAGAATTGGAGAACAGCGCATATAGGGAAATCTAATATTTCAGCTGTATCAGAGAAGCTGGGAGGAATAGACTGTATTAATTTTATGGAAGCACAAATAAGCAACTGGATTGGTATTCCACAACAAGAATTGTTAAGTGAAAGGACACACCGTGTGTATGCGCCAAACCTGGCTATGAGAAAGCAACCTAGACCTTTAAAAGTAAAGGTACAATCTTACCAGCAGAAAGAGTCGCTTCTGACAAAACTAAAAGTGGGAGACAGCAAATTATGGAGAATGACTACTGATTGTACACCAAGCAGAAGAGGAGTAAATTTATTTCACTATTCAGGGAATGTCAAGAAGCAGGTGTCAGAGTCAAACTGCTATAGCAAGCTATCTTCAAAATATTTCTCCCTGGAGGGACAAAATCATTTTTTGATAAAGTACATGCTAAGGAGGAAATACAAAAGTTTGCCCAACAGAAAGTGAGCTGTGAAACAGGAGATTCTGCTTCTTGTTCTTCTGGTAATAAAGAACAGACAGAGAGACTGTGCCAATGAAACCTGTTCCAACGTAACAACAATAATATACTTTATACATAGTAGAACAAGCATATGCAAAACCACTAACTATATATCCACTAGAAATACAAAAAAATTCTCTCCTGAGGTCCTCAACACTTTACTCTGTAACTGTGACTGGACCCCCCTAAAACCCTCCCACTTGACCAAGCTGTAGCATATTTCAACAAAACATTTCTACAACACCTAGACACTGTCGCTCCATTGCGCAAAATCAAGGTTAGAACCTCTACAAACCCCTGGCTCAGTAAAGAAACCAAACAAATCCTCAAGTCCAGAGACACTGCCTGGCTTTACTATTAAAAAAACAAAGAAACACAAAACCTAACTAAGTACCAAGAACTGCACAACCGTGCAAAAAAAATGCATTAGGCTGGACAAAAAATCTTACTACACAACATTACTAACTAAATATCAACACAACCCGCAAAAAGTTTGGAAAAATGTAAACCAGCTACTAAAATCCACCCAAACCAACCACCCCTGACACTAAAGTTCCCATCGAAACACAATTCAACTCCCACTTTGTGAACTCAATTCTATCATTAGTATCACAGGACAGTTCCTTCCTCACTATCCCCCCCAACACAAATAACACTAATACAAGCTTTACCCTCAAAACAGTTTCCACCACTTCAGTCAAAAGCATGCTCTACAAACTAAAAACCTCATCAACAGCAGCTGACCTACTCCCCAGCTATTTCTTGAAACTTTCCACTCTCATAAACAGATCAATTGTTAAAAACTATGTGCCCAAACTCTGGAAAATATCCTATGTTACACCCATAAATAAAGGCGGGACCTCCACTGAACTTAATAACTACAGACCCATTGCTTTACTCTCCCCCTTGGCCAAAATCCTAGAAAAATGCATCCATACCCAGATGCTAAACTATCTCCTAGACAGCAACATCTTGTCACCTACTCAGCATGGTTTCAGACCTGCCCATAGTACCGCTACAGCCCTCCTCTGCTTCACAGACACAGTAAACAGTCTCAAAAATGAAGGTCTACAAGTGTCAACGCTTTTTTTGGATATGTCCAAAGCATTTGACTCAGTCTCACACCAAATCCTGCTAAACAAGCTAAACCAATATAATCTTTCAAATTCCACTCTTACCTGGTTCCAAAGCTACTTAACTGACAGGTACCAAGCTGTGAAATGAGAAAATTCTCTCTCTCCTCAGCTGCCCATAACTATAGGAATCTCACAGGGTTCTAACTTAGGACCACTACTATTCACAGTCTTCACAAATGACCTCCATACCTCCACAGAGCATGCATCTATAATTCAGTATGCAGATGACACTACCTTAATCTGTGCTGCACAAAACATTCTCACCCTCCCGCAAACAACTCAACTAGCATTCTCTGACGTTGAAAACTACCTTACCAAAGCCCAACTGATCCTCAATCCAAAGAAAACTCAGCTTATGATTATAACCAGTTCTAACAAAAACACTAACAGTCAATTCACTATCTACTCCACAAATGCTACTCCAATTGCTCCAGTGGCACAGGCTAAGCTATTGGGAATAACCATAGACTCCCACCTAAAATTTGATAGTCATCTCAACTTAACTATTAAAAAAGTACATGCCAAACTGGGGTCACTTTACCATATCAAACCATTTCTTACCAACAACACAAGATCAGCCATTGCTCACTCCCAACTTCTAACTACCCTACTCTATGCATCTCCCATTCTGACTAATTTCAACAAAACTGAACTAAGCAAAATGGAATCCTGCTATAACAGAAGTGCCCACTTTGCTGCAAATTGCTCATATAGAACTCATCACTGTACTGCTTTGAGACAGCTCCACTGGTTTGAACTGCCTAACCTCCTAACCTACAATCAGCTCTGCCTCTGTCATTCTATCTATTACCTCTCCAATAAGTGTCCTGCCCTCAAAAACCTAGTACAACATCACTCAGCCAAAAGGCCTCTTAGATCATCAAGCAAACTACTACTAGAAGTCACCAACAGCTACAATAGCTTTGGAGATGCACTATATAGTAGTTTAGTGGCTAAAAAATTGAACTTTGTCCCTACTATCATCCAAAGCCTCCTTTAAAGACCCCATCAGGCAACATCTCAAGCAAAGTTGGCAGTGCCATGATTGCTCCCCAGGCTAGTGAAAGCGGATAACATATACATACAAAATCTAGAGCACTTGATAATAGTTTTCAATCTTACTCACAAACACTGGCTAATCTACAATGTATGTACTGTACCTGTGTACTATGTATGTATTCTACCTATGTTCCAAATTTCAGCTGTACACCACAAATCTATTAATTACCTTTATTTTTAAAATTAATATTTTTTTGTTTGTTCTCTCCACTATAACTGTTTATGTGCTGCATACCACTGTAAAAACATGTCTCTTGTAATTTGTGTGTATACCAATCATGTCTAAATAACTAAATGTGTCTGTAATTTTTCTTTGTGGAGCTTTCCTCCCCAGGCCTCTGCTGAAAAAGGGCCTTTTCGGCTCAGTCAGACAACCCCGGTTAAAATAAATAAATAAAATAAAACAGAAAATACTTAACAGAAGGAAAAAAAAACAGTTGAATAGAAGAACTGAGAGTACGCTGTAAATGAAGCAGAGATGGGATTTAGGAGACTGAAATGAACAGGAATAAACCAGTAACTTGAAAATTGACAAATGTGGGATTACAAAACAATAATTATATTTGTAAAACATGACAGAACAAGCAAATCTGGAAATATTTGACTTTTTTGTACTTGTTTCAAAGACATGCATCTGGACCATTTCTTCCTGGGCCTCCGCTGAAAATTGGCTTTGTTCCAAGCCAGACTTTCCTAGTAAGCAAATGTTAAATAAATAACAATTGTTAACTTTATAGGCTGACTCTAAAGCATATGCCCTACTTCATGACATTAATGTATGGAAAAATTCTTAGAAGAGGGAAAGAGGAGGGAGAAAAGTTACCTGTAAGAAAGACATTGTTTCCTTAATGGTACTATTTTAATAGTGCATGATTTTGTTTGTATGCTACAAAGTAAAGTTTTCAGTTATTTTTAAGTGTAATGGGGATACTAATATAGACAGGTGCTCCTGTTTTTTTTCTCCTTTCTCTCTGTTCACTTCAAGAAATGTAGGCACAGCAATGTAAAAAGGAATAAGAAACATTTGGTTAGAAAAGCATGACAAAAGACAAATTACTGTGTTTTTTTCTCATTCTTGGATAGGGGAATAAATGGACTAAGGCCCTTAGCTTGATATAGTAGCAAGTTTTAAAAGAAAGCAAGTAAATGAAAAATAATGTTGACTATTAAGATTTTTTAGTAAATAAATGTATGCTTAGCAATTTTGTATCTGGTTATTATGTCTCTAGGAGACCATCTGATAAAGAGAAATGGCTAAGAGATAATGTTCTCTGAAAGCATTCAAGTATTTCCCAGCTGACAGAGCTATAAAGATCAGACAAAACCAGACAGCACATTGTAGAAGCACAGGCTGCACCACGCATCTTAGCATGGATAACTTTTCTTTTAGGTTAACTCAAGTCTATGAGTGTGGCGGTCAGTTTGGAACATCTGTCCCTATTAGGAGGGTAAAACTTCCATATTTGAAGATGTACGTAGTTTTGGGTGTTATTATTAATTTAATAGGTATTGGGGGTGTTTGTTTTTTGTTTGAGAGCTTTCAATAAAACAATAAGTTTTGTAAGACGTGACATAGGCTCAAATGGATATGACAAGAAACAAATGTATAAAAGATCAACCTGTCAAACAGTATATGCATGTAACACAAAAGTTGGAATTAGACATTTAACAAAAATCTGTTATACATAAATAGTGGGAATAATAACTTTTTAAGACAATGATGCTTTCTGTAATGTCTTTGCATATCAATGGTCTCACAGATAAATACAAAAAAAAAGAAAGAAAGAGTAATAAACTATATTAAAACGTAGAGTGCAAATAGCTATGTTACAGGACATGCACTTAGAAAAAACATGTGAATTTGGTAGGGAAAAGTTGTCAGGGTGGTTATTCAGCAGAATATCTGGGGCAAAGGAAAACAGGATTACTTATACTAATTGCAAGAGTAGCTCCAACAGAGATAAAAGAGGATAGAAAAGATAATAAGGTAGATTTGTAGCACTGAGTAATGGCAAGGGAGGAGGATTACACTGACATACCTTTATATTCCAGCAAAACACCTATAATGGAGCTTAAGAAAATTCTGGGAGAAATAATCAGCTTTCAGCAAGGAATATTACTTATAGGTGGGGAGTGGATTTGATATGGAACACTGAAGATGTGTTTCGGGGGCACAGGAGGGCAAATATAACAAAGGAGGGTAGATTTTTGAAGAAATGTATGAAAATATTTTGCATGGAAGATATGAATTCAGTACAAGGAGTTAGGAGTGAATTTACATATTATTCCCCAAGACAGAAAAACTGGGCTAGGCAAGACAGAATTCACATTTCACAGGAACATGTGCATTTAATTAAATGTTTTGATTCACACCCAATAACTATTTCAGATCATGCACCGATAATAACCAAAATAAAAACATAGGGTAATGAAATAAAAACGAGACACTGACGCTTTCCTACCCACGCCTCTCAACTGCCCAGATTTTCGGCTCATATTTTTGGTCTATTTCTCATAAAATTTGAAATGTTCTGGATTTTTGTGGCATATATGTTTATAGACTTTATCCCCCCCCCATTATTTTTGGCTTTGTCCAGATTTGTTGTGCTATGAGGTTGAGAGCTATGTTCCTACCTATCTGCTCAAAAGAAAGGAATTTAAGGAATGGGTAGTGGAAATTATTCAGGAGGTATTAGAGAAGATAGAAATTTCTTTTGAAAATACAGCTAGGGAGTGGGATAAAATTTAAAGTGGAGTTTAAAAACAGGGTGGAAATAAAAGAAAGGGAGATATGGTTAATAAGTAGCAATAATTATTTAGAGAGTCTGACAAATGTTACAGTATTGCAAAATAGGGGGAATCCAACAGAACAAGAGGAGCAACTGCAGATTGCTAAACAGAAAATAAGGGATTTCTCGATAATATACATGAGTTTAGAAAGATTACTGTTAAGGGACTGTTTTTTGATAATAACTGTAGCGCACAAAAACTTTTAGCACAATGATTTAAGCAACAGAAAGTAGAAAGGGCTGTTACCAAGCTAAGAGAGCCTATAACAAGGAAGAAAACAAGAGATCCTATAGAAGTATTAGAAATATTTCAGAAATTCTATGAAAGTCTGTATAAAGCACAGAACTATGTAAATCAAGAAGAGGTACAAGATGGAAATATTTATGGAAGAATTAAATATGCCAAGGTTAGAGGCAGATGAGGCTCAATTACTAACAGGAAAGGAGGAGATGAGATAAAAATGGTGATGTATAACCAATCTACAGGAAAGCCCCCAGGAATAGATGGTATTCCTGAGGAAGTTTTGAAGCTAGGAAGGAAAAAAACTGATAAAGATATGGAAGGTTTTGTTTAACAGTATTTTAAGAGGAGAAGTACCAACATCCTGGAAGAAAGCAGTGGTAGTAGTAATACACAAAGAGGGCAAAGATCCATCAGCTCCAGCTTCATGCAGACCAACTTCAAAACTAAACCATGATTATAAAGTGTTTATAATTTGTGGTACATACACTGTTGTAATATGTTTGCCTCTGTTTTTTCACTCAAACACACTGTTTCAAACTGTCAGTACATTTTCAAGTTTTTAATTAATTTTTTAAGCATTATTTGTATTGGTCGGTCTTAACCACATGACTACAGGATGTTCCTTTATATTGTGTGGTTTATGTGATTACTGCAGTTCTGATTAAGTCTTGATGTAAGATGAAAGCACTTGACTGCTGCTTTTGCTCAATAAATCTTTGGTGGTTGTTACTAGATGTGTGGTTTATACTGGAGTTGTGTGGTCCCTGGACCTCCATCAGCTTTTCTTCAGCAATTAATAAAGAGATGAAGGATTTCATCTGGGAGGGGAAGACGGCAAGAGTCATGTGGGAGAATCTGACTCTTCCAATAGAACAAGGGGGATTGGGATTGCCTGATTTAAAGGGGTATTTCAGAACTACACAGTTAAGGCTTAGCATAAGCGGAAACCTATAATTCAAAGTGGAAAAGGATGATGATGAAATGGGGGAGAAGCTCAATAAACATGGAGAGACTGGGAGTTTTGATGCAGACTTTTAAGGAAAATAACAATAACCATACAGAATATTATATTCATAAAGTAGCAGAAAGTATTCTAAGAACTAAGCCAACAAAGGAATGGAGAAAGGAGATTCTGACGATAGGAATGACTACAACTAGGGATACAGACAATTGACAAGAGGGGGGCTAGAATTTACTGGAGAAAACTGGCAAAGAAACCAAGGTATTGGGAGCAGATAACTACAGAGGGAAAGGTTAGAATGGGAAGATGCCAAGAATTTATTTGGACTGCAGTTTAGAGATTGCCTTCCCTATCAACGAATGATATCAGAGTATAGGCAAAGAAAAAGAAACGGGGTGTCCTAAATGAAAAACCAGCACTGGTAGAGTTTTTATTAGACTTTAGAAGAGAAGTTGCTGTTAAAAAAGGAATAATTAGTACAGCATACAAAATAATGCATGATAACTATAAGAATCAGTTGAAGTCACACTGACTTGAGGTACCACTGAAGCTATCTCATGTAGAGCCTGGCCAGAGGTAGCATGAGAATGGCAGAAGCCATAAACCTGAAGACCCTGAGAAAGTCTCTGGCCGTGACTGAATCCAGAGGAAGAAGACACTGGAAAAAGGTAATCACAGTCAGGGCCTTGGGGACAAGAAGAGATGCCAGCATAGGGATGGTCTTTATCTCACAACCAAGGAAAACCTGATCCTGAGAAGGAGTCAAGGCTGATTTTGAAAGATTATGAACTCTAGACTCTGCAGCAGTGAAATAGTAAACTGGAGATCTAAGCAGATCGTCCAGATAAGGAAAGATTTGAACCCCTCTCATCCTGCAAAAAGCAATAAAAGGAGCAAGGCATTTGGTGAATCCCCTTGGGGCAGTAGAGAGGCCAAAGACAAAGCAGAAAACTGAGAATACAAGGAAGAAAAAGAGGAAAGCAAACATTTCCTGAAAAGGAGATGGATGGGGATATGAAGGGACATATCCTTGAGATTCAGACAGACAAGAAAGGCCTGGGGAAGAAGAGGAATTAAAGTTTGAAGAGACAATATCCAAAAGGAGGGGACTTTTATAAAGGTGGTGAGATGAGAAATATCCAGAATTGATATCCAGGTGCTCTCCTTCCTGGGGACCAGAAGCAGTCTGGAATAAAACCCCCTTCCTTCCTGGGCAGGGGGCACAGTCTGAATGGTGTCCTTAGTCAAAATAGAATGAAGCACCTCTGCGTAAGAGATGAAGCTGTTCTCAAGGAAGTTGAGGGATGCCCAAAAAGGGAGGAAGAGACTTCAAAACCATGAAATACCCTTGGAGGGTAATGGACAGAACCCAAGAGTCTGTTGTGATACGTAACCAATTTGGAAAGGACAGGGAAAGGTGAAGGGACAAGAGAACCTGGCCAAGGGAACGAGGAAGTAAATTGTCAAATGGAACTCTGCTTGTCTTGATGATGAATTTCTGAGAATTAGTGGTCTGTGTAGATTTAGCAGGACGTGCATGTCTAGAAACCTTTTTACCTTTTGGTAGAGGGCAAGACTGTCTGCGAACAGAAGCAGACATGAAAGGATAATTTCTCTAAAGATTGAATGAACGAAAAACACAGAGCATAGTTAAGCACTTTCATTTTTCAAAAAAAAAACTTCTTCAGACACACGCAACATCCTTCTATTCTCTCCGTTTGAATAAAAAACTTTCGTTTTCTATATATGTGTCACTTTAGTGACGTTTTTTTTTACAGCTCATTGAGTCTGTTACGGGAATACTTTTTTCATTTATCATAATTTCTCTAAAACTTGGGAGTCGGAGAAACAAAAATATATTTCAACTCATGCAAGGCTTTGCCCTTATCGTGGAGAGATTTAAAAAGTTCAGCAGCTGCAGTACCAAAATGATATTTATTATCCAAAGAAGCATCCAATAATTTGGCCTTAATGTCATCAGGTAAAGCATGAAGATGAAGCCAAAAGTAGCACCTTATAACAGAACCAAATTCATTAGTCCTGGAAGAAGCATCAGCTGCATCACAAGTGTATTTAATATAGTGGCTGGCAACTTGAGAGGTAGAACCCAACAATGAAAGGGACGAAGCCTTCCCCTCAGAATCAGGAAGGTTAAAAATCACCTGAGGAACTTGGGAAAGGAGGGTTAAAACATACCTAGCCATTCAAGTCTGGTAATTAATAGCCCTAAAAACAGAGTGGCAGCAGTATAAACTGTTTTCCCCAGCCTCTCCATGGCTCTACTATCTTTATCTGAAGGAAGCAGCTTGGTAGAGGGCAACAGCTTGGAGGGCTTGTCAGAGGAGACAGACACCGTAGAAGGATCAGCAGAAGAGTTTTTATACAGAAATTTACAATCATCAGGCACCTTGTAAAATTTGTCCAGTTTCTTTGGAGCTGGGGGCTGCTGAAAAGGTATCCAGGAGCGGAGCCAGAAGAAGGAACAGCAGAAGGCTGGAAGACTCCATCTAGAGGAGCTTGTAATACTTCTTCTGGAAATCAGAAACCAGAGAACAATTCCACTTAAAGAATTCCATCATACCGGAAATAGTGTCACCAAAGGAGAGTTACTCTAAAGGGGAATCTGGACTATATAATCCTCCTCTTCTTAACAACAGACCAAAGGGGAAGGGATCTGAAAAGAGTAGGCTAATGACTCTTCCCTTGAATCCTTATCCTCTTCATAGGAATCCTGCTCCCTAGGCCTCTTAGCAGGAGTGGAAGACCAGGGAAGGACAGGCACAGAGGTCCAGAGGAGGCTTTAAAGTCATTAATGTGTTAAACAACCCCTTAGAAAAATCCTGCCATTCACAGTGGGATCCTTAACTGCAGGAGAAATATGTTTGTTTTTTTTGTTTCTTTTTCTGCAGGGTGTCTGCAGGAAAAACCCTGTGAGGGTCAGACCCTTTCTGACACTTAAGTGAGTAGGGATCTCCTCCCTCACTAAGATCTGTGGAATCGCCATCTGTTCCTCAGAAATAATCAGCCAAGGCTTCCCTCAGTGTTAGACATTTGTAAAGTCTCTGAGGACATGTAAGAAGTCAGATCCATGCCAGCCTCCAACGGGGTGTGGCAGAGGAATCAGAAGCAATGACTGGATGATTCTCTGGCCTTTCACTAGCCTTGAGAGAGATTTCTAGGGGAGGCTGGACAACAGCAGCTCTATCAGATCTGAGTTGTTTGGTCTTTTTTTTTGGCCAACAGCTCAACCTCAGAATGGGAAGACTCTGCCACAGCACCCTGAGCCAACAGCTTAAGACATTGTTTTTTTCAAGATAAATACACAAGGAGGAGAGGTACCTACATAGGATCTTAAGGACAAATGCCTGACAAACAGAACACTGTGTATGGTCGCGGGAAGTACTCAGCTAGAAGACGCACTTGTCGCTGTGATCTTCAAGGGGAATCTGCATCCCATACTGAAATTTTCCCCATCTGGATGACATGAAACCAACAACACTAAAAATAAGAGAGAAAGACAGAAGAACCCCAATGAGGAATTATCTGAAAAATGGCTTGGTAACCAGCAGAGAAGAAAGGTGTTCAGAGTGACCTTCAATGATGGCATACGGACAGGTGGCAAAGTAGTTCTGAAGAGTGTGCATCGGTACTTCAACTTTATGCCTAACTCCTTGTGCAAGGAGCATACATGTGAGGTATGGCACCTGTAGATACTAATGGCTTTGGTATACTGGCCAGACATTGGGCTGTCCTTGGCAGGAGATCCCTTACATTACGAATACTGTAACACTGATATGGAAGGACATGTTCAAGTTCTGCAGAGGGAAGGATTTCTTCAAAGAAGGGATGAGATGGAGAACTCCTTTAAGGAACAGCTTGACCATTTGGCAATGGCCCATAATTCTGCACCCTACCAGGACATGACAGGCAGACATAGCTGACATCTACAACCTAACCATAAAATAAATGCAAGACAACCCATACAGGTCTCTAATACAAGGCAAGATGACTAAGATGGAAAGGAGGAACAGGGTACGGTTATGCTTGAACTGTGAACAGCTTCCCATTAAATGCATAGGCTTGACAAGTGGAAGGCTTTGCAGCAAACACATAACTGCTTAAATGTGAGCCGGAATATCAAACAGGTCAAGGAGACAGGCCCTGAGTTTGTTGTTGCCTCAATCATGGGTGAAGATTTTCTTGCACTGCCAAGTAACAAAAATGCCTCTAATCATACCCTTCTTGTCCAACGAGTGTAAATAAGAATAAATTCTGGTCTCTTTTTCCCTAAACTTTGCAAAGAAGTGCAGAATCACATGGAATGGCAAGATATAATAAGAGTACTTACACTTAAAAAGAGCTCTAGATGGGGATAACATGAGACAGTCATTTAGGTAAGGAAACACACTGAGGTCCTTGTCTTGCAAGGCTTTGACCCACTACTGGAATCACCTTGGTACAGACTGTGTGTTGAAGAAAATCCAAATGTTGACACCTTAAACAGAAATGGATTCCCTTGAACAGCAAACCACAGGAACCTCATTTAATGATCCCAAAAAGTAATGTGCCAAAAGGCTTTTGTTACATCCAGTGACACCTCCCAGACACCTTCTGACATTAGAAGTTTGACACCTGGAAAAGTCACCATCTAGAACTAGACATACCAGTATGAAGAATGAAGTCCTTTAGGTCCAAAACTATACAGAGACCTTACATTCCCTTATGAACCGCAAAATGGTGTTCGGAATAAACCCCCCCTACACCTATCACAAGTAAGGAACTACCTCTAAAGCCCCTTTTACCAGTAGAGCCTGAGCCAGTACGAAGAGTTCTATACAAACTTGTCTTTCAACAAATTTCTTTCTGTGGAAAGGCATGTGAAGTTCAAGACATGGCAAAGAGTGATCACATCTATAACTCACTGGTCCTGTAATAATTCACCAAGCCATGATGAATTCAGAGAAATGCACCCCACCAACTTGTCACCAAATGCAAGACTGCAATAGTGCTGTCAGTGGGCTGTCATCCTAAGAGACTTGCCTGGAAAAGGGAAAGTCAGGACCCAGGTGATACTTCAGTGACTTTTTCAAGTGGCAAGGTTACATCTTCCTCTTTAGGGTTCAGTAGCTCTAGCAGATGAACAGGGTGGTGGCAGAAGCAGTATCATAAAGATCTTCCAGTGGTAGGAACCTGTTTTTTCTATGAGAGGTTATCAACAAGGTCTTGCAATATCTGGTAAAAGAGAACTTCCTTCTTTAAATGGACATTTAGAATACAATTTTGAGTTCCAACCTGTGACAGGACAACCACAGCTAAGGCGTCCTGTCACATGCCTAAGCCTACAGACCTAGCTATAGCATTTGTACATTTAAAACTACAGTAGGCTGCTTACAGCAGTATGCCCTTGAGACCACTGTAAAGGTCTCAACAAGATCAGTCTATTTTTTTTTTAAATCTTTATTAAACATGACATTCTTTAAAGTGACATAAGTACATATACAGTAACAGAAAGAAAAACAAACCAGACGAGCATTTCCTTTCATACTTTCATGCAGTATACATTTTAACAATTTTCATTCACTCCATTACATACATTACTCAGTTCCTACCTTCCCATAAACTGCACTCCTCCAGAACACTATTCTGCATGTACTGTTCTCACAAATCCCATTTATGTCGGTCTATGTGGCTTGCTCCTCATCCGTTTCTAAAGATCCTACTTCAGTTACAAGTGGTTTTAATTTTGATTTCCATTTTCTAGTAATTGATTTTTTTTGCAGCCAATAGCATTTAACTTGATAAGGACTTATTATGTTTTGGTAATTCATATTCAGTATCCCAGCTCAAAAAATAATTTCCTTAGTTACAATAATTTGCTCCCCAGCATGTCTGACAAATTATATTATAAGGAATTTTTAAAATCTGCAAACTTGTTACGTTCCCCAAAAATCATGATCCCAATTATCTTCCTCTTTCCCATCAAGCCCCCAGCATTTGCTATGTGCTTGAGGAAAAAAAATTCTGAAGTCTGCTTGGGGTATAAACATACCCGTGCAAACCCTTCCAAGTAAAAGTCCTAAACCTTCTGGACTTAATTGCATACCTGGGAATTGCACAGATGTCCTCCCATTGTTCCTTTGTATATTGCCTTTCCAGTCACTTTTCACAATTTTTTTCACCTCCTCTGACTGATTTTTATAGTCAGCATACGATACTTTGCATGCATGAATTATAATTTTTAAATAGCAGCTTCTGTTCTTGATTCAACTTAAAACACTTCTAGAGCTGGACTGCCATTTGACAATCTCCTGTCACTTTCTTTGCATATACCCTGTTATCAGTCCCTGGCAGGGAAGGAAGTCTCTAACCTGTAGTCCAAATGTCTGCTTAAGCTCATCCCTCTGTATTCCTTTCCCTCTCTAGTTATTTGTTTCCAACATCATAGCTTCCCTGCTATTTTCCCCAATAAATTTCCAGTCTCCTCTTCCCTACTTTCTATACCCTACTTGCAGTCATCCTTATTGGTAAAATCTCCTTTCTCGATTCCCATGTTGGCTTAGTGTTTAAGACTACTTTCTGCTGCTTTATGAATACAATATTCTGCATGGTTGTTGCAATTCTCCTTCATCTGTATCAAAAATCTTGCTCTCATCTTACTTCTTGTACTCCTCACCCTGTCTTGTCATCATCATAGCTTGACCCTTTCCACTTTAACCTACAACCTTCTGCTTGTGTTATGTATATCAGCTTTAATTGCATAGCTCTAAAATATCCCTTCAAATGATGTAATCCTAAACCACCTCAATATGTGGGGAGAATCAACTTATCCCAATTAACTCTTGTCTTTTTCCCTTTCCAAATAAATTATGTCATTTCTTTATTAATTATGGTCCACAACTTCTACTCTAGTTGATAAAAATATGCCTGACCTATAAAGAAAAGGTACAAATATGTATTCTAGCCATACATATAGATGTTTGAGTGTCTTCACTATTGCAGTATTAACTACTGTGATTTCATGTCACGGGAAGCCCTTAGTCAGCCTAGATACAAGAGATTTTTGCCCTCCCCTAGGCTCAGTAGACACCCTCCTCTGTGATATGGATAAAAGGTCATTGGCTAGAAACATTTCTTCTGTCTTTCTTGCTCCCCCTTGGTAAGACAGCAATACCTGACCATACTGTCCTCATTGGAAGATATTGCAGGAACTTGGAGGGAATCAAGCTGTGCAGAGGGGAGGACAGAAGAAGAAGGCAACCACCCCATCCCATAGCAAGGTACAGAGTGGAAAGTGAGAAGGAATGGTTACGGCAACTCTGAAAATACTTGAACATCTACATTAATGTTAAGTATACACAGCTGTACTATGTTTCACTGCTGCAATCAGAAAACTTGGAAGGATTCCCAAAGCTATGGGAAAAAGGAAGCTGGCAAAAGAATTTTGTGAAGGGGAAACAAGTCCTTGCAGGACTGCTGAGCCAAAGCCAGCTCTAGAAGCAGAGGATAGATAGTTACGCTTGGAGAAAGTGTGTACTGGGGGACCAGGTGGCTGCCTCCAAGATGGACTGAGTAAACAGTCCCCTGATAAAGGCAGTGATACCTTCAGTGGCTCTGGTGGAATGCGTCCTGATGTGCTGAAGCACCTCTTGCTATGGTGTTTGTAAAAAAAAAAAAAAAAAAAGGCAATACAGTTAGAAATCCATTTAGAAATAGTTTGTCTGCTAACAGCTTTCCATTGTCTGTCAGTTGTAAAAGCTACAAACAGCTGGTCAGACTTCCTGAAGCTCTTTGTCTTCTGCAGATAAAACCTGAGTTGCCTGTGTTCATCTAGGGAGAGAAGGGTTCTTTCCTCTTTGTTCTGTGAACAGGGAAGAAGACAGCTAAATGTGCAGTCTGGTTAAGAGAAACATCTGTGTCTACTTTAAGCATAAGGGAGGGGTTAGTTCTCAGGAAGAATCCATCTTGTGAAATCTGACAAAAAAATCCCTACATATGAGTGCCTGAAGCTCAGAAATGTTTCTGACATAAGTAATGACCACTAATAGGGCAGTTTTTAAGGTGGCAAATCTGATGTCTGAGGAGGCTGCAAACTCAAAGGGATACAGACCAAGTTTCTTTAACAAAAAATGTAGGTCCCAGATGGGGTAAAGGCCCTCCTAGAGGGTATTAGATGAATGATACCCTTGAGCAATTGTTTCACTGTGGGGTGAGAAAGTCCCTAAGAGAAAAGTTCTATCACACAAGATAAAGTATGGGAGAAAATTGCTTATAAAGGCTGCTGCTCCTTGGAATGGCACCAGTAAGAGAACTTTTTTCCAGAGATGTAACACTTCCTGGTCTCTCTGAGGATGAGTAGGATTGTCCTTGTTAAAGAGCTGGCTGTAAAGGAAGACAATCAAATCCTTTATCATGTGTGTTGTCAGACTGGAGTATATGCTGGTCTCCTTGCTGTTTTAGGAGATCTACCTCTGTTAGGAGCAGTTATGGTTCTTCCTTGGCCATGCTGAGTAACATAGAGAAAGTACAGTTGTGCACACTTTCCATATATGCAGAAGTTCGAGTGCATTCACTGTTGCAGTCCACCTGTGTGTTATCCCTGCTGTGGTAGCCCTCGGCCGGCCCAAATACCAGAGTAATGTTTTTCTGCGTCGGCTGCTGCTGCTTGCTGTCTGACGTCAGGTCGTCAGTGCTACAAAGGAAGCCAGCCAACGCCATTACATCAGCTTTTCTTGCCCTAACCAGTCAGAGGCCCAAGTAAATATGGTAAAGGTGGTCCTGGTGGCTAAAAGCCACCGTTAGAAACTTATGTCTCCTTAAAGAAAGAAGATACAATGGGGAAAGAGGGTGGGAAACCAGGACTGCAAGAGTGAATACACTCGAACATCTACATTTATGGTAAGTGTACACAACTGTACTATGTTCTTCATGTTTCACTGTTGCAGTCACCACCTGTGGGAGGATTCCGAAAGCTGAGGAGAGGGGTGGTAGGATTAGTAAGAGACCCAAGAATGGGTCAGCATGCCCTGCAGAACTGCAGACGCAAACCTTGCCCTAGCCTTAGAAAACAGAGGTAGGTCATAATGCTTGGTAAAGGTATGGACAGAAGTCCAGGTGGCAGCTTCCAGGATGTCCCTGGTAGGAACTCCTCTGAGGAATGCTATGGAAGTGTAGGCTGCTCTAGTGGAATGGGTTCGAATAGTCTTGGGGGGGTTCCCCATGCAATCTGTAGCAGAAACGGATACAGTGTGATATCTATTTGGAAATGGTTTGTTTGGAAATGGG
Organism: Protopterus annectens; assembly: GCF_019279795.1. Taxonomy (NCBI): domain Eukaryota; kingdom Metazoa; phylum Chordata; order Ceratodontiformes; family Protopteridae; genus Protopterus; species Protopterus annectens. The sequence goes on from NC_056749.1 coordinate 428,178,245, forward strand.
TTTCCCCTCTGCCCCTGGGGCAAAGTTGACAAGTAGTTGGTCTGTTTTCCTGAAGGATTTAGTATGGTCCAGACAATATCTGAGATGTCTGTGCATGTCTAGCGAGTGCAGAATTCTTTCCCCCTTGTTTTCAGGGTTAGGAAAGAAGGTGCGTTGATGTATGGCCTGGTTGGGAGTTACATTAGATACCACTTTGGGCATAAAGGAGGGATTAGTCCTCAGGGGACCATGTCTAAGATGATGAAGAGCTGAATGGCCATCAGTGCCTGGAGTTCTGAAACTCTCCTGACTGAGTTGATAGCTAGGAGAAAAGCAGTCTTCCAGGAGAGGTACCTTAGTTTTGCTGAAGCAGTAGGTTCGAAGGGTGGTAAAGTTAGTTTTTCCAAAACATAATTCAGGTCCCAGGCTGGAGTGGGTGGCCTTCTGGGAGGTCTGATATTAGAAGCCCCTCTGAGGAATTGTTTAATCAAAGAATGGGAGAACAGGGGCTGTTCTGTACCAAAGTGAGCTGAAATGGCTGAAGCGTGGATTTTAATAGAGGAGGTCACTATTAAGTAGCTCCGCTAGGTAGTCCAGGATAAGAGGGATGGAAAGTTGTGAGGTACTGCCCCCTCTGGACTGGCTCCAGGAGCAGAATCTTTTCCACTTTCCTGCATAAGATTTTCTGGTGCTGAGCCTTCTGGCCTCTGTGATAATGTCTAGGACCTGTTTGCTTAACAGGAGCTCCTTGTTTGTCTTTAGAGTATTAGTCATGCTGATAGTTTGAGAGTATGGGTGCAGCATTCCCCCTCCACCTGAGTTAAGAGGTCTGAGATAAGGGGAACTGCCTGGGTGGCTGTAAGGTCAGGCTGCGCAGTAAGGGGTAACAATGTGTCTGGGCCAATCTGGAGCAATGAGGATGGCCTATGGTCTCTCCTCCCTTATTTTGATCAGTACCTTGGGAATAAGAGGCAGAGCAGGGAATGCGTACACAAAGAGGATGTTTCAGGGGAAGGTCATGGCATTCACCTTCCACGCTATGTGGTGATGCTCCCTGGTACAGAATTGTTTCAGCTAATGGTTGAGATGCAAAGCAAAGAGATCCACATCCAGAGTCCCATATGCCTGAGTGATTTCTAAAAAGATTTTTTTGTGAAGCTGCCATTCATGGGGGTCCAGTAAGTTTCTGCTTAAGTGGTCTGCCAGGGTGTTGTTGATCTCTGGTAGATAATGGGCTATCAGGTAAAGTCCCATGTAAGAGGCTGTCAGCTGGAGGTTCATGGCTAGCCTGCACAGTGGATAAGATTGGTTTGTTGATGTACCACATTACTGTGGTGTTGTCTGTTTTGATAAGGAGAACCCCTGGCTTGAGATGGGATTTGAAGGATGTCAGAGCCTTTTGTACTGCCATCACTTCCTTCTGGTTGATGTGGGAAGGTGCTGGGCATCCCAAAGACCTTGGGTGCACCTGCCTTCTAGGTGAGTGCCCGAAGCTATGTCTAAGACGTCGGTGGTAATGGTCTGGCCAGTAGGGCGGAGGGTGAAGGAAAGGTCCTTGGTCTGGGCACAGGCCCCTGCCCACCACAGAAACTTGGCCCTTATACAGTAGATCAGAGGAGAAAGGTATCTAGAGGCTGAGAGTGCTGACACCAAAGGTTCTTTAGGTACCACTGAAGTTTTCTCATGTGAAGCCTGGCCAGAGGAATTAGAAGGATGCAAGATGCCATGTATCCCAAGGCTTGCAGGAACTTCCTTGCAGTGAGGTGACTTCTGGAAGCCAGCTGGGTAAAATAGAGAGGCAGGAAGCTTTGCTTTTCTGAGGATAGGAAGGCCATTTGGAATGCTGTTGTCCAGCAGTGCTCCCAAGAAAATGATCTTCCTGGAGGGTGTTTGCCTTGATTTCTTCTCATTGATGGTGTACCCTAAGGAGGTTAGGAGGGTTTTGACAAAGAGGAGGTCCTTGAGGAGCTTTTCTTTGCAATCTGCCTGAATGAGGCAGTCGTCCACATAAGGGTATATTTGTATATTTGTCTGTCTGCAAAAGGCTATGGCCGGTGCTAAGCATTTGGTGAATACCATGGGAGCAGTAGATAAGCCAAAGGGTAGCACAGAGAACTGAAAATGCTGCGAGGCTGCTCTGAAGTGAAGGAATTTCCTGCAGGAGTCCCTTATGGGGATGTGGAGGTAGGCATCTTTTAGATCTAGGGTAACTAACCAGGCGTTTTATGTCAGAATAGGCAGCAGCTGCTGCAAAGTTAGTATTTTGAATTTAGGGACCACCAGGAACGTGTTCAGAATGGATAGATCCAGGATAGGGCACCAAGTGCCATCTTTTCTGGGAACAAGGAATAGTCTGGAATAAAAGCCTTTGCCTGTTTGATCTGAGGGGACAGGTTCTACTGCCCCCTTGGGATATGAGAGTTTGGACTTGTTTCAATGCTTTTGCCCACTGATTTGGAGGCATGTCTGGGTACCCTCTTGGAATTGTGAGTTCATTGAAGGACAATTTGTATCCCTGAAAAATTATCTTTAAGACCCATTGGTCCTTTGTTACAGAAAGCCAATTTTCTTTGCAGAGGGAGACCCTTCCTCCTAGTTTTTAGTGAGTGAAAGGAGGGCAGAGGTGGGAGAGGGAGTCATTGAGAGTTCTTGCCATAGAGGGATGGCTTAGAACTCCCTGCCACTGGGGTGGAAGTGGTCCACTATTTGGTTTTCTTCTGAACCTGGGAGAGCAGTCAGGGTGGTCTGTCTCTGCAGGGCTTACCTTGCCCCTGTCTGCTAGGTGCTAGGTGCAGGAAAGGACCAGTGTTCTGAGGGAAAATTCTTGCTGAACCTAGGAGGCTGTACCTGAAGGAAATCTTTTACTGTCTGCATAGATTTTGCTTTGTCTTCCATCTTTTTAGGCACCTCTTCTGCTTTTACTCCAAACAAGCAGTCCTTATCCAAGGATGCATCAAGTAACTTAGACTTGACATGATCAGGCAGGGGTTGTTCCCTTCAACCATGCATGTCTCTTAATGACAGATTCTGACACTGCTAGGATGTCATATCCACAGTGTAATGAGTGCTTGGCCACTTGACAAGTAGAGTGCAGTAAATCTGCTAACTCTTTCGAATTGGCACAGTCAGGAAA